>NC_048277.1:37246575-37254075 GCF_009762535.1 Notolabrus celidotus | reverse complement strand
TGTTAAAGTTATAATAATATTTACTTTTATCATTATAAAGATCATTATTATTAAAATTATCATTATTTATAAAATGATATTAAGTCTTGTTATTATTATTATCAATAAAAGTTATAATCATCATTATTTTATTAAGAGTGTTTTCATTAGGATTATTATTATTATTATTATTATTATTATTATCTTCATTATTTAAATATTGATGATAATATTATCATTATCATTATTATTGTTATTATTATTACTATTATTATTATTATTATTATTATTATTAAGACTATGATTATTATCAACAATTAATCATTATTATTTTTTATTATTATCATTATCATCATTTAAATAATGATATTATTATTATTATTATTATTATTATTATTATTATTATTATTATTATTATTATCATTATTATTATCATTATTATTATTATTAAGAATATCATTATAATTAACATTATATTATTATTATTAAGACTATTTTCTATTTCTTTATTATTATTATGTCATTATAATACATCTGTTTTGTCATTGCAGACATACAATTCATGACAGAAACTCAGATACATTCGTGAGGACTCTCTCTCTGTGCTCCAACCTCTGACACATTGAGCTGAAAGTCACCAGCTAACAGGGTCACACTTTAAACCAGAACACCGGTTGCTCTCTGAGGTCATGATCCTGTCGGAATCCTGCAGAGCTCCGGTCCGCGGCTGCAACATCGATTCTGACAACCGAACACGCAACACGAGACATTTTGGTGCCGGTGACAGTTTGAATCCAGCGTCCAACGCTCGCTAACTCGTCCGGATGAACCGAGCAAACTCCGCCTCTGTTGCCAAAATGTGCATGCATGGATCTGATGACCGAGGCTGTGTGGACCCTGTATCCTCTGTTGGTAATAAACTGAATTATGTGCATCAAGAGGAAACAAACAGAGTCTGGATTATCACCAGAGATTAAGGACAGTTTATCTCAATGAGGACAACAATAACAGTAATCCTCTGTGTGTGTGGTTTTTCTTACACACCTGTAAGCACACACACTACACACACACACACACACACACACACACACACGTATTTTTGAATAACCTGAGTTCAGACATGAGACGTGACCACCGTGTTTCTTTACGTTTACATGCACCCCATCGTGTCCTCTTGTTCTCCGTCTGTGAGGGCTCAGAATGATTGACTCCTCTGTGTGTGTGACTCAGAGCTGCAGATTAACATCAGCTGTTACACTGATATCCAGCGTGTGTGTGCGTGTGTGTGCATGTGTGTGTGTGTGTGTGTGTGTGTTTGTGTGTGTGTGTGATTCTCATTTCACTCAGATAATTGGAAGCTTGTTATCTTAATCTGTACTCAACTGGAAGATGAACTGATTGAATACATTGAGAGCTTACAGATAAAATGTGTGTATACGTGTGTGTGTGTGTGTGTGTGTGTGTGCGTGTGTGTGTGTGTGTGTGTGTGTGTGTGTGTGTGTGTGTGTGTGTGTGTGTGTGTGGAGTGTAGAGACTTGTGTGTGTTTTTACCGGATGTCGTCCTCGTTGGCGAACATGATGACAGCCCGGGCGTTGGGCGTCTCCAGCAGACGCAGGACGATCTTGTCGAAGTCTCCGGGTTTTGGCTCTCGCAGAACCTTCAGGGACTGAGCGATACAAACCCCACCTGAGAGAGAGAGAGAGAGAGAGAGAGAGAGAGAGAGAGAGAGAGAGAGAGAGAGAGAGAGAGAGAGAGGAGTTTTAATTTGTGCCTGCATCAATTTCCTGGAGAACTTTTCACCGTCTCTTCCTGCTTTGAGGTTTTCTAAAGCCGTCTCTTTTACGTTCACTATTATAAACAAAGACCCAACATCAAGACCGGATAAGATCCAGTCCCATCTTACAGACAGGACTCAGTCTGATCTCATCTTAATCCACCATGAGCAGAGCACTTTGCAGCATATAGCAAGTTACAGTGGCAAGGACAAACTTCCTTTAACAGGCAGAAACCTCCAGCAGGACCAGACTCATGTTAGACACACATCTGCTGAGACCGTGTTGGAGAGAGGGATAGAGGGAGATGAAGAGAGAGAGAGAGATGATAGTGGGGAGACGGATAGTAGTAGTTGTAGCAGCTGGAGTCTGGCGCGTCCACAGCAGCAGAGATCCAGAGGAACCTACGAGACAAGGGAGCTCAGGGACTCCAGAAAGGTCTATGGTTAGTAACTTTAATAGGACAGGAAGAGCTAAAGTATGTGATGAAGGGAGGAAAGACAGGACCCCAGTGTGTCAGTCTAAGCCTATAGCAGCATAACTAAGACCTGGTCCAAGCCTGATCCAGCTCTAACTATAAGCTTTATCAAAAAGGAAAGTTTGAAGCCTACTCTTAAAAGTAGAGAGGGTGTCTGCCTCCTGGAATGGACTGGTAGATGATTCCAAAGGAGAGGGGCCTGATAACTGAAGGCTTGACCTCCCATACTACTTTTAGAGACTTTAGGTACAACTAGCAGCTGGAGTCTGGCACGTCCACAGCAGCAGGTCAGAGTAAACCTACGGGACAAGGGAGCTCAGGGACTCCAGAAAGGTCTATGGTTAGTAACTTTAATGGGACAGGAAGAGTTAAAGTGAGAGACAGGCAGAGAGAGGAGAGAGAGGGAAAGACAGGATCCCAGTGTATCAGTCTAAGCCTATAGCAGCATAACTAAGAACGTGTGCTTTGCAGCATTTAGCAAGTAACAGTGGCAAGGAGAAACTTCCTTTAACAGGCAGAAACCTCCAGCAGGACCAGACTCACGTTAGACACACATCTGCTGAGACTGTGTTGGAGAGAGGGATAGAGGGAGATGAAGAGAGAGAGAGATGATAGTGGGGAGACGGATAGTAGTAGTTGTAGCAGCTGGAGTCTGGTCAGGGCGAAACTACGGGACAAGGGAGCTCAGGGACTCCAGAAAGACATGAACTGGACATGCTAGGTGTAATGAAGCGATGTGTTTCTGGTGTGAACACATCTTCCTCTACCTGCAAACAAAGACACGTTATCTCCCCTCCTGTTGATGTGTGCTCTTATTTTCTCTGCGTGCCTCATTATGTAAGAGCTGTTTTTATAATCTTCACCGTTATCTCCACTCTGCGTCGCCACAGGGATCGTTAAACTTCCAGCTCTACTCCCCGCATCAAAGGTTAGGCTGATTATTAATGCTGCGAGACACTAAATACTGTCAAATTACCACTAATGACGGCGTACGAGGAGGATAACTTCATGCTGCATTCACAGGATGAAATCCTCGCTTAGGAGAAAAAAAAACAAGAGAGTGTGAAATCGAGTTATTCTCCAAAAAATAAAGCATAAAGAAGAAAAGATGGGTCTTTAAACGCCTAACAGGAGAGTGTGGAGCAGATTTAAAGGGTTTGAAGAGGAGGAGGAGGAACATGTGGAGGAGCTGGCATTAGGAGAAAAAGCAGAAGTGACCCCTGAAGGAGTTGGAGGAGTAGAGGAAGAATAGGAGGTAAAAACGAGTGCAAACTTCCCGAGTACCCCATTTAAGACCCTATTATGGATCATCACTACATTTCCCATAATGCAACAGGGCAGCTCCATAAGACATTCCTATTAAACATCTTTAAATGTGCAAAACATCTTCATTATAAAAACTGAAAACTGCTTCCATATTTCTTTCCTACGAGTGATGACAGTCACTGAAAGACAGACTCACACTTCTTCTTCTATTTCATAATTTTTTATTTGATTTTATCAAATATATTAAATAATACTTTATTTTATTCTATTTAAGACTATTTAAATTAATTTAATCAGATGTAATTTCATCAAATATACTTTTATCTAATATAATTTTATTTAATGGTATTCTATTTTATATTATTCAATTTAATTCAATTTAATGTTATTCTATTTTATACAATTCAATTTAATTTAATTTATGTTGTTCTATTTTATAATATTTAATTTAAATTAATGTTATTCTATTTAATACAGTGAAGCAAACAGAGAGCATGTTAATTTAATTTAATGTTATTTTGTTTTATATTATTTAATTTAATTAAATTTAATGTTATTCTATTGTATACTATTCAATTTACTTTAATTTAATTTAATGTTATTCTATTTTATAATATTCAATTTAATTTAATTTAATTTAATGTTATTCTATTTTATAATATTAAATTTAATTAAATTAAATTCAATTAAATTCTATATTATTTAATTTAATAACATTTAATGTTGTTCTATTTTATAATATTCAATTTAATTAAATTTAATGTTATTCTATTTTATACAATTCAATTTAATTTAATTTATGTTGTTCTATTTTATAATATTTAATTTAAATTAATGTTATTCTATTTAATACAGTGAAGCAAACAGAGAGCGTGTTAATTTAATTTAATGTTGTTCTATTTTATAATATTCAATTTAATTAAATTTAATGTTATTTTGTTTTATACTATTCAATTTACTTTAATTTAATTTAATGTTATTGTATTTTATAATATTCAATTTAATTAAATTTAATGTTATTTTATTTTATATCATTAAATTTAATTACATTTAATGTTGTTCTATTTTATACTATTCAATTTAATTAAAACATTTTTTTCAGTAATTTCACTTTATGACCTCTGCTTTGTAAATGTGATATTTAAAAAATGTATTATTATTATTATTATTTTTTTTTGTATCACATATAGTCCTCGACCTCTTAGAAATCAAAAAGGAAATATGCTAAAATAGTAGACTGCTAAAAACTAGAACATTTTACCTCTACTAACATGTGACATGCTAGCTTGAAAAGCCAAGGCAGGGAGAGCATCAGCAAAGACCCCCCGGGGTACAGAACAGAGCGAGAATCAGAGACTACATACGACACCGGTACAATCAGACACAAGAGGAAGGAGAAGCTGGGTGGAGGAGGGTTAGAAAGAGGTTAGACCTCGTTGTGCACCTGAACTAACACATCCTTCAGTTTTTGACCAATCAGAATCAAGTATTTGACACAGCCTGGTGATAATGTTAGATCCCGTCTCAGATTGGATCCTGCTTTTTTTATTGGTAAGAAAGTCTTTAAAGGGGACATATCACGCATTTTTCATCAACATATATTGGTCTAAGAGGTCCCCAAAACATGTCTTTAAAGTTTATGCTCAAAAAAACACTTTGAAATCAGATTTTGGCATGCCTGAAAAGTCCTCTTCTTCATTCCTCATGAGAACACTCTGTTTTCTCTCTGACCACGCCCCCTCAGGAAGTGGATGTGCCTCGGCTCTCCAGCACGTTGATCTAATGTTTACATGTTGGCTGAATATACACGGCTGCTCAGAGATCGCGTTACTTCAAACCTCTGAATCTGATCCTGACAGAGAGGCGCCTGCAGCAGGACCTTTCTGAACCATTGGTCACAGATTTAGTGTTTCTTGTTGTTTTATTTATCAGTATGTAGACGTGTGTCTTGGTACACAGCTACGAACATGTAGCTATGTGGCTATGCTAACTAGCGCTAGCACTTATCCATGATAAATAAAAATCATCCACTAGATCTTCAAATCTGCAGACGTGGGGAGTAAAACCGACCTCTGCCAGAAAGGCAGCAGGACCTTTTCTGAAGGATTGGTCACAGATTTAGTGTTTCTTGTTGTTTTATTTGTCAGTATGTCGACGTGTGTCTTGGTACACAGCTACAGCTACAGCTATGAACATATAGCTATGTGGCTATGCTAATTAGCGCTAGCACTTATCCATGACAAATAAAAATCATCCACTAGATCTTCAAATCTGCAGACGTGGGGAGTAAAACCGACCTTTGTGTTTATTAAGACAGCCTACAACTAGCATGCCTCCCTCCTAAGCTCCTTGTTAGCACACATGTGTGCAGGGAATGAAAAACGGAGGAGGGATTCAGTATTATTTTATACAGTCTATGGGCTGAACAAGCTCCGAGCTCTGACTCCGTGACAGACCGGATATTGTTGTTACGTAACAAAAACACGGAAATCTGAAACGGCTGGTTTCAGCACACATTTACAGAAAGGTGGAGAAATCAGAACAGGGGCAGAATGGATTTTTTTCATTCTCGGGGGGTTTGTAGACAGGGACACATATTTCAGGTAAAGAACCATTAAAAAGTCAATTTTGCATGATATGTCACCTTTAAGAAGCTGTAAAGATTTCTGCGGAGGCCTTGAATCTTTTTCTTCTCAGTCTAAGAAACTCTTTCAGTCGTCACCTGTTAGAAACCGCTGATTAAAAATGGAGGGTTGTCTAAAATATTGATATAAAAGCTGCAGCCCTTCGCTTAATGAACACCTTTAACACCCAGCGTCTGAAAGTACAGCGGTTCAAATGTAATCAGCCGATTGTCTGGAATGATTCTGGATCTGATACGGACGTGAGCTTCGTGGCGTCGGGGAGGGACTGCTGCAGAATGTCAAAGATGCCGTGGAGACACTTTGAAGTTTTGGGGGGGGGGGAGGGATTTTGACTCAAAGGTGGGAGGACAGCTTTGTGGGCACACTGCTACACTTGTTTCATCTGGCTTTCAAGTCAAGGCTGTGCATGAGTTACCCGGGAAACCTTTCATGGTCGGCGTTCGGCGGCTCAAAGGCGAGGAATGAAAGAGGCGAGTGGGCACACGCAGCCCGTCACTCTGACTGAGCATTCAGAGGAGGGGGGGAGGGGTGGAGGAGTGGGGGGGTTGGGTGTTGCGCTGTGATAAACACTCACTGCCATGGTGAACTGTTAATTGAAAGGTCAGAGTAAAGGCTCTGCCAGGGGCTGGCTTTAATGACGTCTGTTATTACCCATAATTCCATTAGACGACATGCCTTTGAATGTTCTGGCTTATTTGGTCTGCCTTTGAGTTCAGTGGCTCCCGCTGTGAAGACTTCCTCTGCCGAGCTGAAATGAAAGTGAAATTGTATTATTCCCTCTCATTGGTCCCTCGTCCCTCTGATACACTTCATTTGGTTCTACGGCTCGGATGTCTGCTCGGGGTTTTTGATTTGGAGTGAGAGACAAAGACCTCGGCTCGGGGAAGTACAAATAATATGCGACCTTTTTACGCCGCCGTGATGCAAAAGAAGAGCATCTGTCTTCATGCACGTGTGGTCTGCTAGACTGCTTCAGCCTGCCTTCTCTTGCTGTGACAGGCCTCCTTCAGCAGCATCAGATGGTCTTTAAATTGAGCATAGTGTTAGTTCAGGCAGGCCCTGAGGTCTAACTCGGCCTACAGAACATCAGCTGCTCTTAAAGGTGACATATCATGCTTTTTTCATCAACATATATTGGTCTAAGAGGTCCCTAGAACATGTCTTTAAAGTTTATGCTCAAAAAACACTTTGATCAGATTTTGGTCTGCCTGAAGAACCCTCTTCTTCAGCCCTCCTCAGAACAGTCTGTTTTCTCTCTGACCACGCCCCCTCAGGAAGTGGGTGTGGCCTCGGCTGTCCAGCACGTTGATCTAATGTTTACATGTTGGCTGAATATACACGGCTGCTCACAGACCCGCG
>NC_048277.1:37214301-37246075 GCF_009762535.1 Notolabrus celidotus | reverse complement strand
ATCAGCAGAGCGACACAGAGACGCTCTGAGGAGCTGATTTACATCTGGAGGATGAAAAGAGCTGAGGGGAACAAAACAACACTCAGCTGGAGAGAATCATGAGGCTGGAGATTAAACTGATTTGGATGGAAACTGTTATTAACACCACAAAAAGATTGGATGTATAAATAAACACAAAGCAGCCTGAACATCATGACCACCTGTTTAATATCGTGAAGCCCCTCCTCTCTGCAGGTCAGCGCCAAAACAGCCCCAACTCAACGCCAATGAATATGTGTTTCTCCAGACCAGCTTCTCCCATTAATCTGTGGTCCAGTTCTGATGCCATCAGAGGGAAGTGGAGAGGCGTCAGTATGCACAGCGCCATTCATAACAAACTGTGATGCTCTGTGGGTTGTGTATGAGGCTGTGTAGCTGCAGACCGGTCAGGGTGCCCATGCTGACCCCTGCAGTAGACAGGGGTCGACATTGGCACCCTGACCTGGGTTATCACAGGCACCCTGGTCGAGGTTGAAGTGGGCACCGGGACTGGGATCATCTAGAACACCCTGACTGGGGTCATCATGGGCACCCTGACAGGGCTCAAGATGGGCATCCTGACCAAGGTCAACGTTGGCACCCTGACTGGGGTCTTCATGGGCACCCTGACTGGGGTCTTCATGGGCACCCAGACTGGTGTTAGAAGGGCACCCTGACTGGGGTCATCATGGGCAACCTGACTGGGGTCATCATGGGCACCCTGACCATGGTCAACGTTGGCACCCTGACTGGGGTCATCATGGGCAACCTGACTGAGGTTAGTATGGGTACCCTGACTGGGGTCATCATGGACACCCAGACTGGTGTTATCATTGGCACCCAGACTGGGGTTAGTATGGGCACCCTGTCAGGGCTCAAGATGGGCACCCTGACCAAGGTCGACGTTGGCACCCTGACTGGGGTCATCATGGGCAACCTGACTGAGGTTAGTATGGGCACCCTGACCAAGGTCGACGTTGGCACCCTGACTGGGGTCATCATGGGTACCCTGACAGGGATTATCATGGGTACCCCTGACAAGTTTTAGCTTGGGCACCCTGACTGGGGTTAGTATGGGCACCCTGACCAGTGTTAGCATGGATACCCTGATGGGTAGCTTGATCTCCAGTAGCTTTGGTTCTCTTTCCTTGGACCACATTGCTCCCTGCAGACCGGTAACACCCCACAAGAGCTGCAGGTGGAGACGCTCTGACTCGGTCTTCTCACCATCACAGTTTTGCCCTGGGCAGAGACGCTCACATTCTCATGCTCGCCTGTTCTTCCTTCTTCCAAGCATCAACTCTAAGGACAGGAAACCGCTAACAGGAGCCGTTGTAACAGGATATAAAATCTAGATGCTTCATTTTCTGCTGCAGCTTCGAGCGTCTTCCTCCCCATCCTCTCAGAGCCAGCTGTAAAATAATCTGAGGTGAAACAACCTCCCAGCAGCCCAGAGGACCAGCTGATGACATCACAGATGGCCAAATGTCTCACCCCACCTGTCAGCAGTTCACAGCTCCGCCCCCTGCAGGTGATCGTACACCTTGACCCGCTGACAGAGCTCGACTCGGCGGGGGGGTGGTCACAGTTATTATCCATCGGGTGTGTGTGCGAGCCCCTCCGTGTGTGCGCTGCAGGGAGATCTGCAGCTGTTGTCATGGAGACAGGCTTCAGGGGGTGGCAGTGATGCTGCGTCATGTAGTGATTAGCTCGAGTCTCTGTGGGCTGCTGCAGGTTCCACACTTCAGGAACATCTGCCAACGTCTCAACAGCTGGACCCTCACGGCAGGAAGATGACATCACAGAGATTGACCTCTCTTTACTGCCTCCTCCACCTCTTACCTACCTGCTACTCCTCTTTCCTTACATCCTCTGTCCTGCTTTCCTTACATCCTCTGTCCTTCTTTCCTTAAACTGCTCTTTCTTCTGTCTGCTACCAACCTTGCCAGCTGTCTTATTCTTACTCAGCTGAAAATGTTAATCTAGGACTAACTGATATTATTTTGAAACCTACTTTTATCAAAGAGGCTTTTTTCTGAATTTACCTGATTTTTATTTCTTACTTTAAAGGTGACATATCATGCAAAATGGACTTTTTAATGGTTCTCTACCTGAAATATGTGTCCCTGTCTACAACCCCCCCGAGAATGTAAAAAAATCCATTCTGCCCCTGTTCTGATTTCTCCACCTTTCTGTAAATGTGTGCTGAAACCAGCCGTTTCAGACTTCAGTGTTTTTGTTACGTAACAACAATATCCGGTCTGTCTCAGAGTCAGAGCTCGGAGCTTGTTCAGCCCATAGACTGTATAAAATACAACTCAACCCCTCCTCCGTTTTTCATTCCCTGCACACATGTGTGCTAACAAGGAGCTTAGGAGGGAGGCATGCTAGTTGTAGGCTGTCTTAATAAACACAAAGGTCGGTTTTATTCCCCACGTCTGCAGATTTGAAGATCTAGTGGATGATTTTTATTTATTATGGATAAGTGCTAGCGCTAGTTAGCATAGCTACATAGCTATATGTCGTAGCTGTGTACCAAGACACACGTCGACATACTGACAAATAAAACAACAAGAAACACTAAATCTGTGACCAATCCTTCAGAAAGGTCCTGCTGCCTTTCTGGTAAAGGTCGGGTTTACTCCCCACGTCTGCAGATTTGAAGATCTAGTGGATGATTTTTATTTGTCATGGATAAGTGCTAGCGCTAGTTAGCATAGCCACATAGCTACATGTTCGTAGCTGTAGCTGTAGCTGTGTACCAAGACACACGTCGACATACTGACAAATAAAACAACAAGAAACACTAAATCTGTGACCAATGGTTCAGAAAGGTCCTGCTGCAGGCGCCTCTCCGTCAGGATCAGATTCTGGATCAGATTCAAAGGGTTAAAGAAACGTGATCTCTGAGCAGCCGTGTATATTCAGCCAACATGTAAACATTAGATCGACGTGCTGGACAGCCGAGGCCACACCCACTTCATGAGGGGGCGTGGTCAGAGAGAAAACAGACTGTTCTGAGGAGGACTGAAGAAGAGGGTTTTTCAGGCAGACCAAAATCTGATTTCAAAGTGTTATTTTGAGCATAAACTTTAAAGACATGTTTTGGGGACCTCTTAGACCAATATATGTTGATGAAAAAAGCGTGATATGTCACCTTTAATTTAAACTTAATTTTAAAATTATTTTAAGATAATTAAATTCCTGTAGAATTATACATTAATTATTTTTATTTCTTAATCGTGCCTAAGTATGATTTAATGACCTGCCTGTTTATTTTTTCTGCTCATGTTACACACTAATGTTTGTATAACTATTTTCTCTTTTTTTACTTGTATGTTTTTAATTTAATTTTACATGTTTGAAACAAAGACAACAAAATTATTATTATTATTATTATTATTATTATTATATTGATTCATTAATTTTATTAAAAAATATATTGATTTTTATTTTTATTATTATTATAGTTGTTGCTGCTATTATCATTATTATTATTATTAATTTAATATAATGATTATTATTATCATTATTTTATTATTATTATTATTATTATTATTATTATTATTATTATTATTATATTGATTATTTTATGTATTATTTTATTTTATCTTTTATTGTTTTTTATTTTATTATTAATAATTATAATAATATTATAATTTCACACTGCTCAGCTATGGTAAATGGACTTGAACTTATATATCACTTTTCTAGTCTTTCTGACCACTCAAAGCGCTTTTACATTACTTGTCACAATCACCCATTCACTCTCATTCACTCACTGATGGTAGAGGCTGCTATATAGTAAGGGACCATCACTGTTAGCTAATATCATTCATACACATTCACACACCGCTGAACTACAGCAAGAGCAATTTGGGGTTCAGAGTCTTGCTCAAGGACACTTCGGCATGATGGGATCGAACCGCCAACCTTCAGATTGATAGACGACCAACTCTACCCACTGAGCCCCACAGACGCTATCATAACTCTCATGGCCAAATTCCACCTGAAGTCCGATGTTAACTGCATGGATCAGCCTCTCTAAATCTGTGGGAGGGAGACGGGCCTCCACCTCAGCAGAGAGAGAGAACAGAAGAAGACTCTTCACAGCAGGGTGAATATTGGAGGTTAGATGGCGCTGTCTCAGGGGAATAATCCCCGCTGGGACAGAGACTTTCCTGCACAGCTTTCCAAACGTGACAAAAGGATTGTGTGATCCTGGGCTGAAGGCAGAGGAGTCACCTTTACGGGGTTTCAGATAATTAAATCCAGAAAACTGTTTATTCGTTAAGAAGTGCTTAAAAACAAACACGTTAGCAGCCAATCAGCTTTCAGCTCTGATTGATACATCCTCTGAGGATCACCTGAGCATCCTGAGAGAGATCACACCGTCAGACCTCACTCCTGGTCACATAAATACATATCCAGGCTGATAATGAGCCACTTTCCATGTGTGCAGCCGTCTGTGCGCACATGTGTGTGTGTGTCTGTGTGTGTGTGTGCGTGTGTACTGAGACAACAGAGATGAAAGCTCATTGATCCCACTGAGGAGCCCCAGCTGCTCTCCGCACAGCGTCTCGTTATTAATCTGACGCTTTTAAACGCCACGATCGCAGCCATTCTTCATGATTAACACACAGCCATTAACACACAGATTACAGCCGTGTCACACACACAGGTAAAGATGTAGGTGTTACAGCGGCGCTGCTACAGTGATGGAGAGAGGCAGTGTGTGTGTGTGTGTGTGCAAAGAGGGGAGAGAATTCAAGATTGCTACATATTTTGTGATGTTTCTGGAGGAGAAGCTGAAGTTTTCTGTCCTGATAAATAAACTCAGATGATCTGGTTTGGAGGGGGAAACACAAGCTGCAAAGAGATGCTCATTAGAGATCTGATATTTCATCAATAGAGGGATACATCCAAGAAAGACAGCTCAAGAACTCTCAACTTTTCAGCGTCCTGGATTTTAAAGTCACTCTCTGTAAAAAAGACAGGCGAGGAGAAACAACATCCACACAAACCACCACTATCATCTCTCTATCTCTCTTCATCTCCCTCTATCCCTCTCTCCAACACGGTCTCAGCAGATGTGTGTCTAACATGAGTCTGGTCCTGCTGGAGGTTTCTGCCTGTTAAAGGAAGTTTGTCCTTGCCACTGTAACTTGCTAAATGCTGCAAAGTGCTCTGCTCATGGTGGATTAAGATGAGATCAGACTGAGTCCTGTCTGTAAGATGGGACTGGATCTGATCCTGTCTTGATGTTGGGTCTTTGTTAATAATAGAACATAGAGGATGGTCTAGACCGGCTCTGTTTGTCGGTTTGTTGCAACTGGAACTGTGGATTCAGGCTCATATAGCTGTGAAATGAGAGAGGTTTGAAGTCATAATCTTGGTGTGGCCCTCTGGATTTCAAGTCTTCCTGATTTAAATGTCTAATGCATCAGCAGGTAAGATCTTAGAAGTTTCTGTACAGCTGATACTTTAGAAAATTAAGCACATGCAAGCAATGCTAGCTTGCGCCAACCACAACAAGCTTCAACATGTCAGCTGTATGGGAGTATATTCGGAAAATAGAGTTTTATTCTGAAAATTAACCTGCCTGACTTCCTGTCCCGGTCCTCTGAAAACCTCTGACCTGTTGACTCCAGGCCTGGCTCCGCTCATCATGACTTTGGTTTGTTGTTGTAGTTAAGTGAAATACGATCTGGTGATAACACAGAGTGTTTTATTCTGAACATTAGGGGGGGTCGAGGGGTCAGATCATTAGCGGTGGTGATATTTTGGAGGCAGCTCGTCGTGGGACGTCATTAACTGATATTCAAAATACAGTAAGGTGCTTCAGAGGTAAGGTCTTTATCTGAAACATGAACACACAAGAGACACAGAGGTAGTCCCAGGTTAACAAGACATGGCAAAAATGGCGCCACTGATGTAACGCCATTGGGTCCTAGAACTTTTAGAGCTTGAACGCTGCAGAGACAAAGGCCGCCTGTAGAGCTTCCACCAGATCTTTGTCCAGTCCGGCTCTGAGCAGGACCTCCGGACAGCTGGAGTCATGTGACCGAGGTTTCCCCACAGTAATCCCTGAATCAAGGATTCTCCTCCTCCTCCTCTCCTCATCCATGTTGTCTTTCTGGTCCTCTGAAAACCTCTGACCTGTTGACTCCAGGCCTGGCTCCGCTCATCATGACTTTGGTTTGTTGTTGTAGTTAAGTGAAATACGATCTGGTGATAACACAGAGTGTTTTATTCTGAAAATTAACCGGATGTTTTCATTTTGTTTTGGTGAAACCTGACTTCCTGTCCCGCTCCATCTGCTCTGTTGAGATTGATGCGTCGTGCTCCGGCATCCGGCAAAACTAGAAGTCTTGTGTATCTGATCCGGAGGACTCCGACCTGCCGGATCAGAGACGCAGCCGGAACGCAACGGAGCGGATCCAGTGGAAGTTAACACATTGACTAGAAAAGAAACATATCAGATCCGGTGATGTGATGGATCGGAGAAGGACTGGACACGGATCTGGTGGAATTTGGCTGTTTAGAGTTGTTCATAAATTGGGACGGGCAGGTCCAATTTGGAGGCTGCCATCACTAAGCTCCATATCTCTCTGGGTGACATCACTGGAACGACGTCCATGTTTATACAGTCTATAGTTCAGACTGAAACCTCTATCAACCCTGGAACCCCTGGTTGTCGTTTGATGATAATAATAATTAATAATAGTTTTATTTGTAGAGCACTTATCAAAAAAAAAGGTTACAAAGTGCTTTACATGGGCAACAAAATAAAACAGGCAGATCATAAAAACACAAGAGTCAAGATAAAGAAATCAAATGTATTTTAAAAGACATAAAATTCCCCTAAAGGAACTCTAAAGAAAAACAATTATTTTAAAATATATATCTTAAGACGGTTAAAATAAAATAAAGTCAAATAAAATTCAGATAAAATCCAGGAAGTCTGTTTTAAGAAGGGATTTAAAAGAGCTCACTGACTCAGCAGACCTGATCTCCCCGGGCAAATGATTCCAGAGAGTCTGACCCCTCACGGCGAACGCCCTGTCCCCTTTAGTTTTGATTTGATTTGATTTGATGACTTTATTTTGAACATGTAAAAGTAAAAAAAATACAATTAAAAAAAAAGCAGAAAAGAAGAAAGAGTTATACAAACATAAAATAAAAAGAAACAGTTTTACAAAAGAAACAAAATCAATATTAGCAAGCAGTGAAACAATTTACTTTACATGTGTGAAAAGGAGTAGGAAGAAGTTAAAACTTATCTAATCCCTCTATTCACTATTTTCTGCCATTATACGAGTGCAATCCCACACGTCAAATCTTCATATATTATCTTCATATTTACGCTAACAAACAAAAGTAAACCCCTCGTGATTATATACACTTGTCTTCCTCCTTGGACCTTATGAAAATCATTTCTTTGTACTTCTTCTTGAATTGAATTATGTTCAGACATTGCTTTAGTTCCATATTGAGACTGTTCCATAGTTTAACACCACAGACTGAAATACAGAAACTTCTCCTTGTGGTCCGAACACTCATCATCTTTAATCTCAACTTCCCTCTGAAGTTAGAACCCCCCTCTCTTTCACAGAATAATCTTTGAATATTTCCTGGAAGGAGATTTTTGCTAGCCTTGGACACAATTTGTGCAGTTTTACAATCTATGAGGTCAAATCATTTCAATGTTTTTGATTTGAGGAACAATGAATTTGTGTGTTGGCGGAAATCAACATTGTGAACTATTCTGATGGCTCTTTTCTGGAGGACTGACAGTGGTTGCAGGGAGCTTTTATAGGTGTTTCCCCACACCTCAGCACAGTAACTGAGATATGGTAAGATCAGTGAACAGTAGAGAATAAGAAGTGATCTATGATCCAGAGTGTGCTTGGCTTTGGCGAGAACTGAAATGCTTCTTGACAGCTTGGATTGAACGTGTTTGATGTGAGGTTTCCAGCAAATTTTTTCATCTATTATTACACCAAGGAATTTATGTTCATGCACTCTTTCTATGTTGACCCCCCCAATCTGTACTTGTATGTTATTGTTAGATTTATTGTTTCCAAATACCATGATTTTTGTTTTGTTTTCATTATAGTATTAGTAATGCACAATAAACCTCTGCCCGAGGATCTCAATGTACACGTCGGCTCATAGGGTATTAAAAGGTCTGCTATATAGCTCGGAGTAAGACCATGCAGAGCTTTAAAAGTAATCAGTAAAATCTTAAAATCAATTCTAAAACATACAGGGAGCCAGTGCAAGGAAGCTTAAACCAGAGAGATGTGGTCGAATGTTTTGGTTCTGGATAAAACCCTTGCAGCTGAGTTCTGTACAGTTTGGAGACGATCAAGGGATTCGTTGTGCAGGCTGCTAGAAAGACTGCTCCAGTAGTCCAGGCGTGAGGAGATAAAAGCATGTAAAACTGTCTCTGTGTCTTTAAAAGTCACCTGTGGGAGAGATAACCAAGACTTCCATCTCTGTACGTTGCCCTTGAACACGAGTGCTGCACGGCTGAAAATCTGCTCCCATTCCCCGTGCAGTACCCAACATTCCCCCTGGGACACCCAGCAACAGGAGCCAAGATGGTGACACCACTTCCCTCCTTCATACAAAGACTAACAGCATACATCACCCCCTCCTTACGGACTGACATTTCTCTCTGAAGCGGCTGGATCACACAAATGTCTTCTGACTGAGGTGTCTACATCTTTTCTATGATTGCTCCATGCAGTGAAATGTGAGTCTAACCTCTCTTTTTTCAACTTTCATTTCATCACACAAGTTTCTGAGAGGTCCCGACACTCCTGAACCTCAGCTCTTAACAGTCAGTGGAACGGCAGAGAGAGCGGTTTAAGTTTGAGGACTCCGTGTCCTCATGATTCAGACTTGTGATCCGTGTGGTCTGCATGTTTTTATATCCTTCAACAGTCAGATATTCTTTATTATTCTTCAGGTTACAAGTGTTTGAAGATAAGAAGAAAAGCCACAACCTGACCTCGACCAGCACACACGGCTCTCCTACGTATCTATCTATTACCGCTGATGAATTTCAACACCGCTCTTACAATCTAATTAATGTCAGAGCTCGTCTGGGAGCGATAACACTTTAATCAGCCGGAGCAAGGACTGATTGCCTCACAGTGACCGGCCGAGGAGAACGCAGCGTCGACTTTCTGCTTTAATTACACCGAGAGTCAATTACACGACCTCTCCTCCTGTTCGCTCATCGACACACGGCGAGCGCCACGACCAGCCGGCGGCTTTGAACCCACATCGTCCACAGCGGCATGTTTCCTACCTGTGTCTCTGGAGATCTGCACGAAGGCCTCGACGCCGCTCTCGCCGTAGTTTCCCTCCGAGGCGAGCGTGGACACGTAATTCCAGCCCATGGCCGTGACGATGTCCAGCATGGCCTGGGCCTGGTAGGAGTCCGGAGGGACCACGCGGGAGAAGAAGTCGTAGCGGGTGTTGTCGCTGAGCTCCGGCGCCGTCGAGGCGTAGCTGATCTGAGGAATCTGTGGAGGGAGGGAGGAGTTAAAGGTTAGCTTCAAATGACAGAGGACAGAAATGTTAAGATGCTTTAGGGTTAGGGTTACCAAACCAAACTCAAGCAAACAGAACCAGAACCAGAACAAAACTCAAGCAAACAGAACCAGAACCAACTCAAGCAAACAGAACCAGAACAAAACTCAAGCAAACAGAACCAGAACAAAATTCAAGCAAACAGAACCAGAACCAACTCAAGCAAACAGAACCAGAACCAACTCAAGCAAACACTACCAGAACCAGAACCAAACTCAAGCAAACAGAACCAGAACCAGAACCAGAACAAAACTCAAGCAAACAGAACCAGAACCAACTCAAGCAAACAGAACCAGAACAAAATTCAAGCAAACACTACCAGAACCAAGTCAAGCAAACAGAACCAGAACCAACTCAAGCAAACACTACCAGAACCAGAACCAGAACAAAACTCAAGCAAACAGAACCAGAACCAAACTCAAGAAAACAGAACCAGAACCAAGTCAAGCAAACAGAACCAGAACCAACTCAAGCAAACAGAACCAGAACCAAGTCAAGCAAACAGAGCTCTACTGCCCCTCTCGCTCCACCTCGGGCCTGTCCCCTCTGACCCCATGAGGGTCTTTGCTCAGGACTGTAGTCCGGATCAGAGTCTAACCTAAGACCTAAGGTCTGCTCCAACTCTCACCTCTTTTAAATCAAAGACTAAGACTTTTTTATTTGCCACTGCCTTCCTATCTTAGATTATTTTAACCCACTTTAAATTAAAATTTTATTGTAATTTTTAATATATTTCTAATTTTCCTTTTCATTTCTGTTTTATCATATTTGTCATTTTAATTATGTTCTTTTATGCCTGTCTGAATGTCTCCAATGCTTTTAATGTGTTAATGTAAAGCACATTGAGTTGCCCTCGTGTATGAAATGCGCTATACAAATAAAGCTGCCTTGCCTTGCCTAAAAAGCTCTCACCACGGGGGCTCTGACAAGCAGAAGAATTAATGACATTTCGTAAGTCCTACAGAAATGTAGATGTACTGTAGCGTCCGCCCGGACAATCAATGTTTGAATGAATGAAGAACTTCTCCTCTTGTCTCTCCTCTCTCCCACTCACACACTCTACACCTCTCCTGATGCCTTCACTGACCGTCAACACTGTAGGAATTAAGGCAAGGCAAGGCAGCTTTATTTGTATAGCGCATTTCATACACGAGGGCAACTCAATGTGCTTTACATTAACACATTAAAAGCATTGGAGACATTCAGACAGGCATAAAAGAACACAATTAAAATGACAAATATGATAAAACAGAAAAGAAAAGGAAAATTAGAAATATATTAAAAATTACATTAAAATTTTAATTTAAAGAGGGTTAAAATAATCTAAGATAGGAAGGCAGTGGCAAATAAAAAAGTCTTAGTCTTTGATTTAAAAGAGGTGAGAGTTGGAGCAGACCTGCAGCTTTCAGGGAGTGTGTTCCAGATATGTGGAGCATAATGACTAAACGCTGCTTCACCATGTTTCCTTCTGACTCTAGGGACTGAAAGCAGACCAGTACCTGATGACCTCAGAGGTCCAGGTGGTTCATAAAGTAGTAGCAGATCAGCAATGTATTTTGGGCCTAAACCATTCAGTGCTTTATAAACCATCAGCAGGATTTTAAAGTCTATTCTCTGACAGACAGGAAGCCAGTGTAGAGATCTAAGAACTGGAGTAATGTGGTCTACTTTTTTGGTCCTTGTTAGGACTCGAGCAGCAGCATTCTGTATGAGCTGCAGTCGTCTGATGGACTCTTTAGGGAGTCCTGTAAAGACCCCGTTACAGTAGTCTAGTCTGCTAAAGATAAATGCATGGACGAGTTTTTCTGCATCCTGCTGAGACATGAGTCCTTTAATCCTTGATATATTCTTAAGGTGATAGTAGGCAGACTTTGCAATTGTCTTAATGTGGCTGCTGAAATGAAGGTCTGAGTCTAAGACTACACCAAGGTTTCTGGCTTGGTTTGAACATTTCAACATTAAGAACATCTACACTGAACAGGTTTAACAAACAGTAGAGCTGTTACAGTGTTATATATGTGTTATAACTTTTCTCCTGATATCATGTCACCATGACAACTGGATAATGCTAGCATGACAGTTGTGAGTGCTAACAGCAGCCATGTTTGTTTGTGTTTTTAACTTTCACTATGAGAATGTTTTGGTGAGGACCGGTTTTGAATCAGTCACCATCATATGGTCATGAATCAGTGGCGCTCGTCCATGTGAGCAGGGGGGCGTGGTTTTGGAAGAGCTCTGAGGGAGGAGGGGAGGGGTTAGACGGAGTCCTGAGGAAATGCTACATTCAAATTCATGCTAGTTTTCCGTGACAACCAACCCTAGCTTTAAAGGGTTAAAAGTTGCATGAACTAAGTCACCAAAGCTGGAGGCCAAAAGCTTCAGCAGCTGTTCTGAGGAGTAGATTTAAGATCAAACATGCGGCTGGGTATTTGTTGAGATTTAAAGCGATCGAGTTTGGACCTTAAATCCTGCCCTTCCTCTGCCTCCTGTTGTTGGGTTTGTTGTCAGGGTTGAGTTAGCGATCTGTGCCGTGTGAATTAGAGAGGCGGATCGGGTCATAGATCCCGCGGCAGACAGGCCGACAGCCCCGGCGGAGCTGGATAATGGTGCTTTAGAGACGGATTGAAGGGCTGATTGATTTCACTTCAGTCAGAGGGCCGGCGTGTCGAGCCGATCGCCGCCGGACGCCTCATCGGGATTCACAGAGGAGGAGGAGGGAGGAAGACGGACGGCCGAGGGCCTGATGGCAATACAAATGTCACTCAGATCGACCAGCTCAGCGACAGGCTGCAAATTAAAGGCCTGTACTGTAAAAACAAACCTGTCGGAGAGCTGAACCTGCAGCGCTCCGATAGCGTCGGCTCTCAGAGAGGAGCTCAAGTTGTTTTTTTACACAACTGAACACAAACAGCACGGCTCAGCCTCTCAGGCTTTAATGACTGTTTAACATTTTACAGACTTTAAATGTTTCCTCTCCGCCTGAAGGCTGCATGAGTGATTACTTTGGAGAGTTAAAGTCCAGAGATAACAACATCATTAAAATAAGAGCACAAAATCATTTCTGGTTCTTCAGGCTCTGCAGAAAGACACCTGGATCCTGGATGAGTCTGATCCACGACGTCTGCTTTCCTGCCTCATATGCAGAGAAACACAGAGCTTCATTCACTTTCACAGCTTTAAAAAAGAAACTAAAGATGTTTAAAGAACAGCCATGCAGACCCACAGCAATGCAGGGAACAGCTTCATTTACACAGGACTTCCACCAGATCTGTGTCCGGTCCGTCTCCAACCCACTGCGGTCCGGCTCCAACACTCACTGGTTGCGTTTTCAGATCTAGTACGGAGCAGGACCGCCGGACAGCTGGAGTCATGTGATTGAGGTTTTCCCCGTGGTAATCACTGAATCAAGGATTCTCCTCCTCCTCCTCTTCCTCATCCATGTTGTCTTTCTGGTCCTCTGAAAACCTCTGACCTGTTGACTCCAGGCCTGGCTCCGCTCATCATGACTATGGTTTGTTGTTGGAAAACACATCCCTGCTCCTCCTATTGGTCAGACACCATCATATCTTGGGGTACCCCATCACCCCTCTAGAACATTACATTCCTAGAATGCAGGCCTGCCTTTGGAACCTTAACACCAGACTTCTCCCCACTCCACTGCCATTCTTGTTCACAGCCTCGTCACCTCCCGTTTGGACTATTGCATGTCCCTTCTGTTTGGTCTCCCCCACTAAACCCTCCATAAACTACAACTGGTTCAAAACTCAGCCGCCCGTATCATCACACGCACCGCCTCCATCCACCGCATCACACCCATCCTGCAACAGCTCCACTGGCTCCCCATCACACACCGGATCAACTACAGAATACTTCTCCTCACCTTCAAATCCAAACACAACCTCGCCCCTCCATATCTCTCTGACCTCCTCCATACTGCCACACCCGTCTGCAACCTCAGATCCTCCTCCTCCATCCACCTCACTGTCCCCCCTGCTCGCCTTGTTACCATGGGGAGCAGAGCCTTCAGCCGCTCTGCTCCCCAGCTCTGGAACTCTCTCCCACCTGACCTCCTTAACACTGACTCACTCCCACATTTTAAATCCAAACTCAAAACCCATCTGTTTAAACTGGCTTACTCCATCTGACCACAACTCCTCTGTCCATTACACTCCTAGAATGCAGGCCTGCCTTTGGAACCTTAACACCAGACATCTGCCTGATCCGTGTCCTGGATCTCTCGTCCTGCATTTTCAGAACGCAGCACGGAGCAGGACCGCCGCACAGCTGGAGTCATGTGACCGAGGTTTCCCTGCTGTAATCACTGAATCAAGGATTCTCCTCCTCCTCCTCTCCTCATCCATGTTGTCTTTCTGGTCCTCTGAAAACCTCTGACCTGTTGACTCCAGGCCTGGCTCCGCTCATCATGACTTCGGTTTGTTGTTGTAGTTAAGTGAAATACGATCTGGTGATAACACAGAGTGTTTGATTCTGAAAATTAACCGGATGTTTTCATTTTGTTTTGGTGAAACCTGACTTCCTGTCCCGCTCCATCTGCTCTGTTGAGATTGATGCGTCGTGCTCCGGCATCTAGCAAACATAGAGGTCTTGCTTAGGAGTGGATCCAGTGGAAGTTAACACATTGACTAGAATAGAAACCTATCAGATCCGGTGCCGTGACGGATCAGAGACAGACTGGAAACGGATCTGGTGGAATTTGCATGAATCTGCATGTCTGCAGAGAGGATCGGGTGATAACAGACTAAAGTGAAAATGTGACATAAACACAGTAGACATGAAAATCAACATGACAGACTGAGCGTTATTATAAACTCTGATGAGCCGCTCACAGGTCACAGCTCCTCATCATGTTTTTCAAAGCATGCAGAGACAAACCCCTCCTCCCTCCTCGGTCCAGGACGATACACACATAGACTGTATAAATAATGGACGTAGTATCCGTGACGTCACCCATCTGTTCCTGAGCGCTGTTTGATGCCAATCGGCGGCGGCAGCCATATTGGAAATGCTGAACTCATCCAAAAGAGTGTGAGGTAAAGAGGCGGAGTTTGAGCCTCCTAGCCAAAAGCTATGTGTTACCACCTGTCAATCAAGTCAGTCATGTCCTTATTTGGGCAAACCTTCAACCCCCGTACAGTGTGTGCTGATAGAGAAATAAGCTACATAGACCAAAGCCGTTTTTTGTACCAGGCTGTAAACATGTTTATTTCTGCTGTAAGGATCGTCTTCTTTGAATGGGTGTGTATGTGGTTTCCTGCGTTTCTGCAGCCAGCCTCTAGTGGATGGACACATCTGTATGTCTGTGCACGGATCTGAAAACTGCATGATGGCTTGCTTCAGTAACAGAGGCTCTTGCTTTGCGTCAGGGTTTTGACTCACCCTGTCAGGATTCTGTTCTGCATAACGAAGAGAGACATGAACATTTCAAAACTTTAAAGAGTCTGTGTGTCCCCGGCCTTTTGTGAGAGGGACGAGATGTCTGGATATTTTATGATATAACCACATAGATTATGGACACACACACACACACACACACACACACGCACACACACACAGTTTACAGTAAAGGCTGAAATAATGGCTGCTGCATGAAGATATAATGGGGACCATCCATTAGCATTAATGATGCATTGCAGGCCGAACACACAGCAGCATCAGTTATTGATGCTCCGTCAGCGGTGGCTCCATGAAAACGCACTCGCTCGTCTCATTAACACACACACACACACACACACACACGCACTGCTTCTTTAGTCAAAGGGTCGTTCTGTTGTCTTTCAATATTTGAACCCTTTCGTTTCAACGATGTGTCGCTGTTGAACTCTTATCAGAGCACAGCGCGGTCTGCTTTGTCCTGCTTCTTACAGATATTGAACTATCCAATGCAGAGGGCAAGCTCATCCTCATACATGTATTCAGGTCAACCGCAGGTCAACGTCTGAAGAACCTCCACAGAAGTCTCTCCCTCTCTCTCTACTCCTTCCTGAGGACGGTGTACACACATGCTCCACTGAGAGAGAAACACACGCAGAAGTTTTGATGCATTCAAACTCTAAATCCAGGAGCGACCTTCACCATTTTTATTAAATATTCTTCTGTCTCTGTTTTAAAAGTCGATAAAAAGTTTTGAACCCCTGAATCATCAAAAGTCCACCTCGCAGCTCACAAGCAGGAAAAAGCTCTCTTCACGGTCATCCGGCTCTTTGTGTCTTTGTGCCTCCTTCACTTCACTCTGCTTTTCATTCTTCCTTTTTTTCTCTCCAGTAACCTGACTGACAGCTGAAGCTCTCCACATATATGATAAAATGCATCATTACTCACAGTAAAGATCTACTCTGTAAGGGATCATGCATTATATATATAATTCGGCTTTGATAAATCAGAAGTATTCTATTTCACTCCATTCCAACCTATTCCATCTATTCCATTCCATTCCATTCCATTCCATTCAAACCCAGTCTATTCCATTCAATCCCATTCCAATCCACTCCAATCATTCCATTCCAATCCATTCCTGTCATTCCATTCAAACCCACTCTATTCCATTCCATTCCATTTGATCAATGGCTACGTTTACATGAGACTTTTAATTCCTCTTTAATTCCGAATTAAGATTAAATCCTCTTTAAAAAGATTAAAAATGACCATGTAAACACCTAATTCTGAATGAAAATGATAATTCCGAATTAAACTTAAATCCGATGTATGTGGCTGGTTTATTCTGATTTTAAATCTGAATTGAATAATTCCTCAATCATGTAAACGTTCATTCCGCTTTAAATTAATTCCTGTCGTTCTGCTCATGCTCGTTCCCTTGTACTGTCGCGATGACACACATATTCCACGCTGGCGGGCTCATATTCCAGGCTGAGGTAGGGCAGCTGTTGCACTAACCGGCTTTGATTCTCCAAAGTCCGGTCTTCCGCCTCCCTTCTCCGGTCCTCTATCTCTCTTCTCCTCCTCAGCTGATGATAGTGAAGCAGTATGTTTGTGTCCAGCTGCTTATTCAAAACTATAATCAAAATCAAAAGCGAAAGTTGAACTTATTGTGTGGTCTTCCATGTTGTAACCGAAAATGAAAGAAGCAGGAACTGGAGTCTGTTTTCTTCCAGTAAACGTAAATACGTCACGCCCGCCCCTGTCCAATCAGAACCCTTCCCAACCCCCAGACCTTAAGAGGAATTGAATAAAAACAATTAAACGTGTTTTCCATGTTAACCTTAATTCGGAATTAATATTTCCAAGTAAACACGAAGGAGAAAACTTTAATTCCAAATTATTTAATTCAGAATTATTAATTCAGAATTAAAAAACATCAAGTAACCGTACCCAATTACTCTGTACTTTAATCCAATCAAATCAAATCCAGCCATTCAAGTCCAATCCATTCTATTCACTTCCATGCCAATCCATACCATTCTGTTCCATTCCAATCATTCCATTCCATTCCAATCCAATCATTCACTTCCATTCAAACCCACTCTATTCCATTCCATTCCATTCAAACCCATTCCAATCCAATCCATTCAAATCCAATCATTCCATTCCATTCGAGTCCAGTCCATTCTATTCACTTCCATTCCAATCCATTCCTGTCATTTCATTCCAGTCAAACCCATTCCATTCCATTTCATCCAACCCAATCCATTCCAATCATTCCATTCAACCCATTCCATTCTATTCCATTCCAGTCCATGTCATCTCAACCAATTCCAGCCAATCCATTCCATTCCACTCCAACCAATCCATTCCATTCCATTCCATTCCACTCCAGCCAATCCATTTCATTCCACTCCAGCCAATCCATTCCATTCCATTCCACTCCAGCCAATCCATTCCATTCCATTCCACTCCAACCAATCCATTCCATTCTATTCTACTCAACAGGCAGAGGGGGAATATGCATGACTACTTTCTGTGGATTGATTTGATATGATGCGTGTGATCAGGTTGTCCCTGGTGTCTCTTTCACTGTTGATTATAACTGGTAAACTCTGTTGTTATGGGGTTTTTAACCAATCAGAATCAAGTATTTAACACAGATAGGTTAAAAACAAAAATAACACACAGTAGAAATTAATAACTGACCAATGAGAATCAAGTGTTCGACGAAGCTTTGTAAGAAATACATGTATAAGGATTTTTGCCCCACCTAATTCAGAGAAGAAAAACAAAATAAGGAACTGAAAATTACAAAGCAGGTAAAAATATTTTTACACCTCTACTGGAGCGACAAACCAAAGAAGGGAAGAAATACAGATCAGAGATTTAGAGAACGTGAAGCTTGAATCTTTTCCCCGCTCGCCTCTCTGTAGATTTTTGTGTAAGAAACGTTCAGCATTTAATTAAGGCCCTTATCATAACCATAATAACCATCATAACTGTGATGGGAAGAAAGAGCCGCTCGCTGTATTCACACAGAGCTCCTGATGTGCTGTTAAATAAATTGCGGAGAGACTCTCGGAGGGAAATCAAACTTGTGCCTTGCTGGTGGCTTCTGAAGGAGTCCCTGCCTCCACTGGAGGACTGCAATTTTAATTAGCGGCTTAATTGGACACCCCGCTGATCAGCCTGCCGCACACACACACACACAAATCCATCCTCACAACGGTGCAATCAACAGCTAAAAACCATCACAGAGAGAGGAAACACTGAGGGTCTTTTTAAGTGGAAGATTTTATCCAAAAAAAACCCCGACGTGGGCTTTTAATGAAGCCGTCCATACTCCGTGAAGAGCTTACATTTCGCTGAAAATAAAACACACCTGAACATAAAAGTCTTCAGTCGTCGGGCTGATTTTAAGATATGTAGATGTTCTCTCATGTTTCTGTGAGGAGCTCCAGCTTCTTCAAAATGATCCCAATGTGTCACATCTGATCAAATCCAAGCGGCAACCTCAAGTCTAAAAATATGAGGCCAATGTGGAAGAGGTAAAAAACTGCAGTTCATCGAGTGTCCACTAGAGGCTGGCTGCAGAAACACAGGAAACCACATACACACCATTCAAAGAAGACGATCTTTACAGCAGAAATAAACATGTTTACAGTCTGGTTCAAAAGACAAGTGTAGTCTGGATAGCTCATTTCTTGATCGGCACACACTGTGAGGGGGGTGAATTTTTTCTAGCGCAGCAATTTCAAAGATGTTGAGATTACAAGTCTTCCAATGAGAGGCACAGCTGACTTGATTGACAGGCGGGAACACTGTAGCGGTTAGCTAGGAGGCTCAAAGCCGCCTCTTTATGTCACACTCTTCTGGATGAGTTCAACATTTCCAATATGGCTGCACTTCAGAAACAGATGGATGACATCACGGATACTACGTCCGTTATTTATACAGTCTATGGTATAAAAAGCATAACGTTACAAACATCCTGGTCCTTACAAAGTTGTAGAAGGTTATGAATTCATGATTATATAACTAAATGTTTACAATAAAGGCATTTTCAACACCCCCTGTTCCCCATGTGGACTGAAGCTCTTGTTGAGACGATGAGACGGATAGTAGTAGTTGTAGCAGCTGGAGTCTGGCACGTCCACAGCAGCAGGTCAGAGCAAACCTACGGGACAAGGGAGCTCAGGGACTCCAGAAAGGTCTATGGTTAGTAACTTTAAGACTTAAGACTTACCTTTTAAATCTAGCTTTTAATTTGGAGGAGTTTATTTTTAGCCTTGGACTGCATTATTATTTCTATTATTTCTACTATTTTTATTATTATTATAATCATTAATATTTTAATCATTGTTTTAACATTTATTTATCTTATTCACAAAAAAAAATGTATTTATCTATTTATTTCTTGTATTCATCTGATCTTAACTCTACCTTATTTTTAACTTTTCTTTCCACTCTCACTTATTTTATTAATTTTTCTGTCTTGATATTATTTTATTTATAATCATGCCTTTTATAATTTTACCATTGCTGTTGTTTTCTGTGAAGCACTTTGGGCTGCATGTTTCTATGTATGAAAGGTGACGTATAAATAAAGTTGAGTTGAGATATGGGTGACATCACAGATAATACGTCCATTATTTATACAGTCTATGATCAAACCATGACTTCAACCAGTGAAGCGCCCCCTTCAGGCCATTGGAGAGAAAGCAGGTTTGAGACTTCTTTGGCTTCACTTTGAAAACCAAGAGGCTGGGTCCACTTTGTTTACAATCTGTTTACATTGGTTATGTAGCATCTCTAGCTGATACAAGATACGACGCAGAAAACTAGTCCATGCATTTGTTACCTCCAGGTTAGATTACTGTAACTCCCTCTTATCAGGCTGCCCCAATAAGTCTCTAAAGATTCTTCAGCTAGTTCAAAACGCTGCAGCTCGAGTATTGACTAAAACTATGAAGAGGGAGCACATCTCTCCAGTGATAGCTTCTCTACGCTGACTCCCAATAAAATGTAGAATAGAATTTAAAATCCTTCTTTTAACCTACAAAGCCCTTAAAAATCAGACACCCTCGTATCTTAAAGAGCTCATAGTGCCCTATTACCCCTCTAGAACTCTACGCTCCCAGCATGCAGGCCTGCTAGTTGTACCTAAAATCTCTAAAAGTAGTATGGGAGGTAGAACCTTCAGTTATCAGGCCCCTCTCCTTTGGAATCATCTACCAGTCAGGGTCCGGGAGGCAGACACCCTCTCTACTTTTAAGAGTAGGCTTCAAACTTTCCTTTTTGATAAAGCTTATAGTTAGAGCTGGATCAGGCTTGGACCAGCTTTTGTCATGCTGCTATAGGCCTAGACTGCCGGGGGAACTGGCACACTGACACACTGGGATCCTAGGTCACCCCCTTCCCCCCAACCCCCTCATCGCTTACTTTAACTCTGCCTGTCCCATTAAAGTTACTAACCATAGACCTTTCTGGAGTCCCTGAGCTCCCTTGTCTCGTAGGTTCCTCTGAGCTGCCGTAGACGTCCTCCTGCTGCGGACGATCTGGACTCCAGCGGCAACAGCTTCTACGACTCGTCTCATCACTATCACCTCTCTCTCTTACTCCCCTCTATCTGTCTTTCCAGACCCAACTCAGTCGAGGCATGATGTGTGTCTAACATGAGTCTGGTCCTGCTGGAGGTTTCTGCCTGTTAAAGGAAGTTTGTCCTTGCCACTGTAACTAGCTAAATACTGCGATGTGCAATGCTCATGATGGATTAAGGTGGGGTCAGACTGAGTCTTACCCTGTCTTGAAGTTGGGTCTCTGTTCATAATTTGACATAGTGTGGTCTAGACCTCCTATGTTTGTAAAAGAGTCTTGAGATAACGTTTGTTGTGATTTGGCGCTATACAAATAAAGATTGATTGATTGATTGATTGATTGATTGATTGATTGATTGATTGATTGATTGATTGATTGATTGATTGATTGATTGAAGATACAACATGTAACGGACGAATTCCACCAGATCCGTGTCCGGTCCGTCTCTGATCCATCACGGCACCGGATCTGATAGGTTTCTATTCTAGTCAATGTGTTAACTTCCACTGGATCTGCTCAGTTGCAATCTGGCTGCGTCTCTGATCCGGCAGCTCTGAGTCCTCCGGATCAGATACACAAGACTTCTATTTGTTCCCGGATGCCGGAGCACGATGCATCAATCTCAACAGAGCAGATGGAGCGGGACAGGAAGTCAGGTTTCACCAAAACAAAATGAAAACATCCGGTTAATTTTCAGAATAAAACACTCTGTGTTATCACCAGATCGTATTTCACTTAACTACAACAACAAACCAAAGTCATGATGAGCGGAGCCAGGCCTGGAGTCAACAGGTCAGAGGTTTTCAGAGGACCAGAAAGACAACATGGATGAGGAGAGGAGGAGGAGGAGAACCCTTGATTCAGTGATTACCGCGGGGGAAACCTCGGTCACATGACTCCAGCTGTCCGGCGGTCCTGGAACCGGGAGAGCATGGAGCTGGACCACAGCAGATTGGAGACGGACCAGACATGTATCTGGTGGAAGTCCTGTGTAAGCCTGACTTTCTACAACGTGGCACTTTTACACCGCCAAAACCTGGACCAGATCTTGACGTCACTGTCCGATGTACGACTTTGTAAGCTATGCAGTCAGTTAAATCCAGACTGTGCAGTAAAATGGAAGTTAAAATCATCTCAATGCATCAGCAGTTTTATTTTCTTGCAGTGAGGAGGTGTCTGAAGAGGCTGCAGTGTCAGAAAAAAAAGTGGAGGTCTCAGTGGGACAGATAGCCGAGCTGATCTGGACCTGATTGTGGACCCGCTGCGAAGCGACAGCAGCAGCTGATGGACTCTCCGTGGGCGAGCGGCTGATAGATGGCATCCTGACAGCGCTCATTACCCTCAACACCACCCTTTACTTTAGCCCGCTGAGCCCCAGCCAGCTGCACCAGACCCGGTCTCACACCAGGACAGATTTCTGAGTGGACGCGTTAACACGTCTTTACATCAGAGAGACACGTCTGTCGGTTTTCTGCCGTCTCAGGGTGTTTCCCGTGACAGTGACTGATGCTCGTCATCCTGAGACAGCCTCCAGCTTTCTGCCCGACTGAACGATGAGAGAGGAAATCCATCTGTGGTGACAGCACACGTCCATCATCGTTCAGCCCGCGCTCTGATTGTCTTCTTTAAAGTAAACCTCTATTTACTGTCATGTCCCTCCTTCCTGGACAATAAACAGCTTCACCCTGCGGGTAAAATCCTCCATGACTCCTGCTGTCACTGCTCGCTTTCGCTGAATGTTTCTGCGAGCAAATTAAATTCAGGGTGAAGGCGCATTGAGCCGCTGCCACTCTGAGACTCTGCTGTACAGCAAAAAACAAGCAGACAGCAAAAAACAACTAGACGGCTGAGTTTCCTGTAATTAAACCCCAAATTAAAGAAGACATGCGGCATGCTATCAGGGTCCTGTAAGGTTCTGTATAATTAAAAGGGTATCCTGTTGTCTTTAGACATTTAATCAGTCGTGTGCAACATGTAGAAAAGAGTCACCTGGAGTTGAAAGCTAAGGAGCGTGGGTACATGAAGTGGGGCTGCAGCTCCCCACAAAGCAGACATTAAAACTCCCCAAACTTGTAAATACATTTCATTTCAAACGACAGGATGTCTGATATTTTAGGATGATACAGATTTACAATTACATACTAACCAAATTTTTCACAACACCGCAGACCACGACTGACTTACAGCGCCATCGCCAAGAGGAAACGACCCCCACACCGTTCTTACCCGCACCAATGCATGCAGATAATAACACGCTCAGTTGTCCTTTGTGTTCCCAAATACAATATACAAGGATATCAGATCGGAAATAAAGACCATTAAACTTCTAATAGGGTCCCTTTTAGTAGCCTGGTGTGGCTGTACGTTTATGTATCGCTTTGGTTGTTGGGAATTAATCACAGTTGTAATTTGGCTTTGATCAATCAGAAGCATTCCATTCCAATCTATTCCATGTCGTTTTCATTCTATCGTATTCTATTGTAGTACATTCTATTCTAATCTGTTCTATTCCAATCTGATCCAGTCTAATCCAATCATTCTATTCTATTCTGTTTTAATATATAATATTCAACTCCAATCCGATCATTCTATTCTATTCCAATCTAATCCAATTATTCTATTCCATTCCATTGTATTGAAATACCATCATATTCCAATCCATTCTATTCTATTCTATTCCATTCCATTCCAGCTGAGTAAAAGCTGGAATTGGGCTTCTATTCCTATCTAGTCTATTCAATTATTTTCCAATTTGGCTGATTAGGAGCTCGAGTTGGGCTTCTAATCCTATTCTAGTCTAGTCTAGTCTAGTCTAATCCAGTCTAGTCCAATTGGAGCTGATTAGAAGCTCAAGGTAGGCTTCTGTTCCCATTTATTCTATTCTAGTCTAATCTATTCTAGTCTAATCTAGTCTAGTCTAATCTAGTCTAGTCTAGTCTAGTCTAGTCTAGTCTAGTCTAGTCCAATTGGAGCTGATTAGAAGCTCAAGGTGGGCTTCTGTTCCCATTTATTCTATTCTAGTCTAATCTAGTCTATTCTAGTCTAGTCTAGTCTAGTCTAATCTAGTCTAGACTAGTCCAATTGGAGCTGATTAGAAGCTCAAGGTGGGCTTCTGTTCCTATTTATTCGATTCTAGTCTAATCTAGTCGAGTCTAATCTAGTCTAGTCTATTCTAGTCTAGTCTAGTCTAATCTAGTCTAGTCTAGTCCAATTGGAGCTGATTAGAAGCTCAAGGTGGGCTTCTGTTCCTATTTATTCTATTCTAGTCTAATCTAGTCTAGTCTAGTCTAGTCTAGTCTAGTCTAGTCCAATTGGAGCTGATTAGAAGCTCAAGGTGGGCTTCTGTTCCTATGTATTCGATTCTAGTCTAATCTAGTCGAGTCTAATCTAGTCTAGTCTATTCTAGTCTAGTCTAATCTAGTCTAGTCTAATCTAGTCTAGTCTAGTCTAGTCTAGTCCAATTGGAGCTGATTAGAAGCTCAAGGTAGGCTTCTGTTCCTATTTATTCGATTCTTGTCTAATCTAGTCGAGTCTAATCTAGTCTAGTCTATTCTAGTCTAGTCTAGTCTAGTCTAATCTAGTCTAGACTAGTCTAATTGGAGCTGATTAGAAGCTCAAGGTGGGCTTCTGTTCCTATTTATTCTATTCTAGTCTAATCTAGTCTAGTCTAGTCTAGTCTAGTCTAATCTAGTCTAGTCTAGTCTAGTCTAGTCTAATCAAGTCTAGTCTAATCTAGTCTAGTCTAGTCTAGTCCAATGGGGCTGATTAGAAGCTTGAGTTGGCTTCCTGTTAGTCTATTCTAGTCTAGTCTAGTCTAGTCTAATCTAGTCTAGTCTAGTCCAATTGGAGATGATTAGAAGCTCAAGATGGGCTTCTGTTCCTATTTATTCTATTCTAGTCTAGTCTAGTCTAGTCTAATCTAGTCTAATCTAGTCTAGTCTAGTCTAATCTAGTCTAATCTAGTCTAATCTAGTCTAGTCTAGTCCAATTGGAGCTGATTAGAAGCTCAAGATGGGCTTCTGTTCCTATTTATTCTATTCTAGTCTAGTCTATCCATGACGTCCTTCGTACCGAGTTTATACCGATGCCTTCACCTCGCCGTTTTTATGGACCCGTGAGGAGAACTAATCCGTATTCAAAATCTTTTATCCCGTCCCCTATCAGACTTTAAACTCAGACGGTCTTTTTAGTCATTTTAAATAACATTGTCTTTTAATCGTTGTCGTATCTTACTGGTATTTATTTATTACATGAACTTATTGCTGCCCTCCACAGACCCTTTAGTCCCATGTACAGACCCGGTGCTTGACTTGTGGCTTGTAGCATGTATATATGATGGATGTGTTGTAGATGTTAAATCTTGTATGGTTGTTGTATGGTGAGCTATAAATGAATTGTCTGAATCTGAATCTGAATCTATTCCAATCCATTGTACTCCATTCAGGCTGATTAGAAGCACGTTTGCATAACCGTGTTTCTGTTCACACTGAACCGCCACACGTCACATTCACTGATCACCGGAGCCGCACAGAGGAAACAGAGAAACAGGGGGGACCTGAAAACCACCAGGCTGTCAGGTCTGTATGCACCGGTGACTGACAGGGGGGACTTTACCGCCTCAGAGAGGGGAAATAAAGTCTGAAATAACAACAGACTGCTCATCTTAGCAGGGCAGAAGTTTTATTCTGAAATAATGAAAGCCTGTCCGAAAACAGGGGGCGGGACGAAGCTGTCTGATTTGATGTTCTAACTAACTTCATAAAAGATGTGGACTGGAGGCGACAGGCACCGATCATAAATTAGACTCCATCACCGGTGGAAATGTTTGTGGTGATGGAGAGACATTTGAAGGCACAGCGCTGTGACATCAACAACAAGGCTCTCTGTACCCGACGCTGAAAGCTGCTCTGATTGGTTGGCATCTCTCATTCAAACACCGTGCACAGTGTTTGATTTAAAAACAGGAATGTGTGAACCTGTTTAAAAGGAGTTCAGATCCTCAGTGACATAAAACCTGGCATGACTCAACAGCAGGAAGAGAGCAAACACGTGAACCCCGGGTCACATGTCTGCGATGAAACAAGAAGTGATCCTCCGCCATCAGAGGAGGAAAAGGAAACCTCTTTTTTCTGCTAACACACTGAACTCAGATTCACCTTCTTTCTTCGCCGGCTTTTTAAAGATGAACCCAATCTGTTTGTTTCTTTTTCTCTTTTGAAGCGGCTCACGGTGAACCGAGAGACTTCAGAGACGTCTCAAACTGCTTCAGATGACACGTGGACTCCTGAGTGTGTGCAGCAAACGGATCACACACACACTCCAGAAAGACAGCTACGCTGTTCACCATCAGCGACACACACGACCACACAGGTACGATGTTCCTACCTCAAAGAGTGTTTCCTGTTCTGGGCCAAACCCAGAGGAAATTTTTACTGCTCAAGGCTTTCTCTTCTAAGTCTCGGGAGACAAAATTGAGATTCTCATTTCAGCCTCAATCAAGTTTCAAATAGTTCTCATTCATTTCTCCTAAAATTCACTAGGAGAAATAGTTGAGACCATGACATGAGTCTTATTTGAGACTTAAATGAGAGATCTCATTAATGGTTCATTTTCTTCTCTTTCTTAAAATAGATTTTTGGCCTCTTTGCCTTTATTTGACAGGACAGCTGAAGAGAGTCAGAAAATGTGGGGAGTAGTGAGCGGAGGAAGACATGCAGGAAATGATCGACTGGCTGGGAATCGAACCAGCAACCCCTGCGACAAGGACTGTAGCCTCTGTATGTGAGGTGCTTAGACCGCTAGGCCACCAGCGCCCAAAAGAATCCACTCCTTTAATTGTAATAATCAGGCTAAATCTGGTCGGCCCTTTTGCGGCCCATATTTTAAATAAGTCGTCTGTCATACCTGGGATGAAATCTCTATCTTTAGCAGTTTCTTTCAAATCCACTAAATCTTTGTGAAGTTGTTTTGTTCCAAACAGACTTGTAAAGGAAGGACCATAATGTGAAGTCAAAGAAGAGATCCTTTGACATCTAAATAGCTGTAAGTTTTTGGACAATTACATTGAAATCTTAATTTTGCAGGGCACTATAAATGTTCATGAAAAGATGAGCTCAGGCTGTTTCTTTGCTCCATCTGAGCTCAGCTTGAGACCCAAAAACTGAGTCTGACAAAAACAAATGGATGAGGTTAGATTGAGACATTTGAGAGAGCTCCCTGATTTCTCCACCTGAGCTCAAAAGGAGTCACAACACTTGAGAAATACCTGAGAATCATTTCAGATTGAGACCAGATCTCCTTTTGAACTGAAAGGGAGACTAAGCTGAGACTTTTTACCACTTTTTTCTGGAGGCAAGAATGAGAAACAGGAGACATAAGCTATAGTCTCATTTTGCTTTCAAACAGATCTCATTGTTGTCTAGGAGACAGAAATGAAACACTTTTGAGAGCTCCTCTCTAAAATTATTTTCCTATGGGAAGTTATGAAGTGGTCACAATGGTTCAGTTTAGATCCCCAGGAATCCAAATGACTCAAGATTTTTGTTTTAAATAAGTGAGAAAGTAACATTACTTGGAATGCACGCTATTCAAGGTAGTAAGACTGCTCTGTTGGATCTGGTCTGCAGGATGCTGGTTCAGGCATTGCCGGATTTCCGGTTTCAGAAAGCAGAAGTAAACAACAGCCAAGCTGATAGAGAAACTGCTTCTTCTGTAGCATCACTTACAAATTTAAAAAAGTTAAGATGCAGTTTATTGGAATTTAATAAATGTCACAGACACCCACTGACCCCACTGCTCTTCTCCCTCTACACCAATGACTGCACCTCAGGAGACCCCTCGGTGAAACTCCTGAAGTTCGCAGACGACACCACCGTCATCGGTCTCATCCAGGACGGAGACGAGTCTGCTTACAGACAGGAGGTGGAACAGCTGGCTCTCTGGTGTAGTCAGAACCATCTGGAGCTGAACCCGCTCAAGACGGTAGAGATGACAGTGGACTTCAGGAGAAGTCCCCCCCCCCCCCCCCACTCCCCCCCTCACCATCCTGAACAGCACTGTGTCTACTGTGGACTCTTTCAGGTTCCTGGGATCCACTATTTCCCGGGACCTGAGGTGGACCTCCCACATAGACACAATCAGAAAAAAGGCCCAGCAGAGGATGTACTTCCTGCGTCAGCTCAGGAAGTTCAACCTGCGCCCAGGAGCTGCTGATCATGTTCTACACCTCCATCATCCAGTCTGTTCTGTGCACCTCCATCACTGTCTGGTTTGGCTCTGCAATCAAACTAGACAAACACAGACTGCAGCGGACTATAAGGACTGCAGAGAAAATCATCGGTGTCGACCTGCCCCCCATCCAGGACTTGTACCGGTCCCGGGCCAGGAAACGGGCAGGTAGCATCACCGCTGACCCCTCACACCCTGGACACAAATTCTTCAAACTCCTCCCCTCCGGCAGGCGCTACAGATCACTGTGCGCCAAAACAACCCGCCATAAGAACAGCTTCTTCCCCCAGGCTGTCACTCTGATGAACACTAAACCATAACAGTGTCATACCTGTCAGATAAATACTCTCTGTAAATATACATGTAGATATACAATGCAAAAATTCTCAAGCAGAATTCCTAATTTCTATTTTTTGTATTATTTAACTTCTATTTTATAATGTAAAACTACCTCTGCTACTCACCACTGCACTTTATCATATTATTTTAGCCTGTACATATTAGTCATGCCTATTTGTTGTTTCTTTGTATTTATAGCTAAGGTTATTGTTATTATATTTTTATTTTATTTTTTATTGTAGGTCTTATTCTTATTCTTATTCTTATGCCTTGTACAAAGAGAGCACAGTTTACTAAAGTCAAATTCCTTGTGTGTTCAAGCATACTTGGCGAATAAAGCTGATTCTGAGACATTTTGCATCACTTTAGGATAAATGTAACGGACCATTAAACGTCTGGTTCACACTGTAGGTGGCGCTAAAGCACCTAAAAACGAAGTGCCAGCCGCCATAAATGGAGCGCCGACACGTCATCACCTCTCTATCAGCTGATCTCAACGTCCTCATTCGGCGGTCTATTTAAGCTGCATGTCTCCCCGTCTCTGTCTCTGCCTCTGCTTTGCCAGTGCTCCTGCTGCCCTGCTCAGTGCCGTGTGAAAACTTCATACCCACCTCCTCCCCGGCATCCACCTGCGGGCTCCGAGGGGGGTTAGTCCTCTCTCATTGCTCCTAAATGTCTGCATTTAAATAATATAGGAGGAGTAATGAAGTTTAGGAGCCCACACGCCAAACACTATACTGTATGCTGCAATAAACTTTATCTTAAAGGCCCTGTGAGGAGTTTTGAACTGGCTGAGAAACAGACTGAAAATGATACTGATGCCTCTTTATGACCTTGAATAGCAAACAAGACCATCAGCAGCAACACTGACACCTTCTCTGTTGTCATTTTTAAAGGTGACATATCATGCAAAATTGACTTTTTAATGGTTCTCTACCTGAAATATGTGTCCCTGTCTACAAACCCCCCGAGAATGAAAAGAATCCATTCTGCCCCTGTTCTGATTTCTCCACCATTCTGTAAATGTGTGCTGAAACCAGCCGTTTCAGACTTCCGTGTTTTTGTTACGTCACAACAATATCCGGTCTGTCACGGAGTCAGAGCTCGGAGCTTGTTCAGCCCATAGACTGTATAAAATAATACTGAACCCCTCCTCCGTTTTTCATTACCTGCACACATGTGTGCTAACAAGGAGCTTAGGAGGGAGGCATGCTAGTTGTAGGCTGTCTTAATAAACACAAAGGTCGGTTTTACTCCCCACGTCTGCAGATTTGAAGATCTAGTGGATGATTTTTATTTGTCATGGATAAGTGCTAGCGCTAATTAGCATAGCCACATAGCTATATGTTCATAGCTGTAGCTGTAGCTGTAGCTGTAGCTGTGTACCAAGACACACGTCGACATACTGACAAATAAAACAACAAGAAACACTAAATCTGTGACCAATCCTTCAGAAAGGTCCCGCTGCCTTTCTGGCAGAGGTCGGTTTGACTCCCCACGTCTGCAGATTTGAAGATCTAGTGGATGATTTTTATTTATCATGGATAAGTGTTAGCGATAGTTAGCATAGCCATATAGCTACATGTTGGTAGCTGTGTACCAAGACACACGTCTACATACTGATAAATAAAACAACAAGAAACACTAAATCTGTGACCAATGGTTCAGAAAGGTCCTGCTACAGGCGCCTCTCCGTCAGGATCAGATTCAGAGGGTTGAAGTAACGCGGGTCTGTGAGCAGCCGTGTATATTCAGCCAACATGTAAACATTAGATCAACGTGCTGGAGAGCCGAGGCATATCCACTTCCGGAGGGGGCGTGGTCAGAGAGAAAACAGACTGTTCTGATGAGGACTGAAGAAGAGGGTTTTTCAGGCAGACCAAAATCTGATCTCAAAGTGTTTTTTTGAGCATAAACTTTAAAGACATGTTTTGGGGACCTCTTAGACCAATATATATTGATGAAAAAAGCGTGATATGTCCCCTTTAATGCCTGAAACCGCCCTGAGGGGGTAGTTGTCAGACCAGATGATGGACATCTCGCTTCAGAAACAGCCTTTATTTGACTGCATCGGCTGCATCACTGACTGAGGGGATGTGCAGGTGGGCCTCTGTGGATCCTGTTTTTGTCCCTTCAAAATAAAAGTAATCTGCAGATATAATATTGAACATCCTTTTGATCCTTCAAAATAAAAGGGTTGCAGATGCTATTCAGTGCGACCTTTTGCGCAGAAGAAGAAGAATGCTAACTGCATTAAATAGCAAAAGAAGAAGAAAACATTAGCGACAGTTTCTGAATCTCACACTACTACATGCTGATTTCCAGAGACTGAGCATGGCTGTAAAATGTAAACACACACGCCACGCCCCGTCACAGAAACACTGACGTAAAGATGGAGACAGACGCCGTCAGCGCCCGCTACTAGCAGCACCTCGTCCTGCTGCTGGTTAACAAGACTGCCACACAAACGGGAAGTTAATGGGACAGGTGTGTGTGTGTGTGTGTGTGTGTGAGGGAGGGGGGTGATTACTCGAATAATCGTCGAATAGGCGCCAATGATTATTGAATAGTATTTTGGCTTGAATTGCACATCCCTACCCGGAACAACAACCAGGGTCGCGCTGGTCAAAAAGGGGTAAGAGCGAAGAAGGAGAGCGTTAGCACTGTGCATTGTGGGAAACATTCGGTGAGGGAGACTGGTCCGATGCATACTGAGACATTTTCCAAATCAGTAGGACATCCGGGTAGTTTTGGCATACTGCTGATTTTGCTCTTGTTCACATACTACATACTGAATTTAGACCAAATCAGTACATGCTGCTAGTTTGAAAACAGCCTATAGTCTCAGTCAGAATTGCCAATATGGTGACCGTCATTGTTGGGCTCTATAATGCCTCTCCAGTCACTGTAACTGAAGCCTATTACACTTGTAACTACACAACAAAGTGGCGCCATCACTATGCCTTTGTACTTACACACAGCTCCCCAAACGCCGCACTCTTGGTGTCCAACCATGACGTCTCTGTGCGGGACACACTGCAGTCGCAACAGGGGCGTGAGTATCCCGCCTTGAAGCAGCAGTAGGTAACAGAGACTTACACTTCTCTCCTTTTGCACTTCTCTTCAGAAAGCAAACTGCATCCACTACTCGTGCAATAAAGTTTAATCTAATCTCTTCTAATCTCATCACCTCCTCCCCGTGGACCGGCGCAGAGCTGATCTACGTGTAGCCGGGGAAACAGAGATTCAATCAGGTTTGTGATCGGGCTAATGAAGACACACATTTGTGGCTGAGAGTAAATGAAAGTGTGTGAGATCTCATTTGGATTTTATCTTTAAAAAGGAGACACTCGGCTTCCTGAGAGCTGGAGCACGGGGAATCATTAGATCAGGAGTTCAGATACAAACAGGAGAGAGACGTGGGATTACATGAAGTCATTTTATACAGTAAGAGGGAAACTGAGTAAGCTAATGAAGTCTTCGTCCTGACAGGTAGAGACTGTGGGATCGCCTCTAGAATCTAAGGCAGCGCTCTGAACGTCTGGACAAACACTGAGAGTTTGTGAAGACGCTGAGCAGGATTATC
>NC_048277.1:37179416-37213801 GCF_009762535.1 Notolabrus celidotus | reverse complement strand
TATGCATGCTTTTGTTTGTGTTATTTGGCACCTCGAGAATGGCGTACATGCAGCCATTTGGAGCACAATCTGAGGAACATTATTCTGAAACTAAGTCCATGATTTCCAAAAAGAATATCAGATTTTGATTCATCAGACCACAGGACAGTTGTCCACTTCCACTCAGTCCATCTTAAACGGGCTCAGGTCCAGAGAAGTCTCTGTAGTTCTGGATCAGGTTTATATATGGTTTCTTCTTTGTATGGTTCAGTTTCGACCTGCAATTGTGGATACAGCAACAAACTGTGTTCACAGACAATGTGTTATTTAGTGATTTCAAGCCCATGCGGTGACTTCCACTACAGAGTCATGTCTGTTTTTAATGCAGTGACTTCCACTACAGAGTCATGTCTGTTTTTAATGCGGTGACTTCCACTACAGAGTCATGTCTGTTTTTAATGCAGTGACTTCCACTACAGAGTCATGTCTGTTTTTAATGCGGTGACTTCCACTACAGAGTCATGTCTGTGTTTAATGCAGTGACTTCCACTACAGAGTCATGTCTGTGTTTAATGCAGTGACTTCCACTACAGAGTCATGTCTGTTTTTAATGCAGTGACTTCCACTACAGAGTCATGTCTGTTATTAATGCAGTGACTTCCACTACAGAGTCATGTCTGTTTTTAATGCAGTGACTTCCACTACAGAGTCATGTCTGTTATTAATGCAGTGACTTCCACTAGAGTCATGTCTGTTTTTAATGCAGTGACTTCCACTACAGAGTCATGTCTGTTTCTAATGCAGTGACTTCCACTACAGAGTCATGTCTGTTTTTAATGCAGTGACTTCCACTACAGAGTCATGTCTGTTTTTAATGCAGTGACTTCCACTACAGAGTCATGTCTGTGTTTAATGCAGTGACTTCCACTAGAGTCATGTCTGTTTTTAATGCAGTGACTTCCACTAGAGTCATGTCTGTTTTTAATGCAGTGACTTCCACTACAGAGTCAGGTCTGTTTTTAATGCAGTGACTTCCACTACAGAGTCATGTCTGTTTCTAATGCAGTGACTTCCACTACAGAGTCACGTCTGTTTTTAATGCAGTGACTTCCACTACAGAGTCATGTCTGTTTTTAATGCAGTGACTTCCACTACAGAGTCATGTCTGTTTTAAATGGTATCCATGATTTAATTTATCCACTTGAGATCTTCTGAAATGTTGAAACACGTAATTAAAAGTTGTATTTACGCAGAAATAAATGTAAACAGTCAGATTCTTGTTTTCACAGCCAACTGCACTTGAGTCATGAGTTTAGGGACTCACGGTTAGACACAGAGTGGATACCAGCGGGCGTTTGATGTCTGGAGAGTAAAAGAGGGAGCACAGTGATTAAAGCGTCACTGTCCAGGTAATAGCCTCATCCACACAGGAAGAACACCGCGGGCTCGGCAGGGCGAGCCGTGATTTGTTTGGCTGCTCGGTAAAATGCTGTTAAAAGGTTTCGTCTCTGTTGTCGAATTACTTTGTCTTCCTTTTCTCCTGAAGCATCTGAAACTTAAAAGAGATTCTGAAAAAGCATGTCTGTCAAAAAACCAGACAGCGTGGACCGGAGGAGTCCAGGTTTACCAGCAGTGGAGTCTTGTTTGGTGAAAACAGGAATCCTGACGTTCTGTAGAGAGGCGACGTCTGAAGGAGCTTTAAAATGTTAATCAGCTGCTGACAGGATGTGTCAATACTTAATACGCCTCAGTCAGGAGTGTTTCCTAAAGACATGATCCACACTGAAAAAGTCTGCTTTTATTCCTTTACACAACAAGCAGGAACCCAAGACTCAAACCAGTGAGCAGTCAGCATTAACTATCTGACATGGTGTCAGTCCTATGTAAACAACAGAGCTGCTTAACGGCAAGACCTCAAGATACGTCCACGTCTTGATATCATGTGGGCCATGATATGAGGACTTAATATACCTCACATTTTTTTTTTTTTTTTTTTTTTTTTCTTTTTTTTTTCTTCTTCTCTTTTTCTTTGTCACAAACTGTCAAATATTCATGCAATTTATTCTTGCAGCAAAAGAAAAGAAAGAAAACCTTTTTCTTCTGTGCTTGTGACTGTGTGCATGAGACCATCACCATCCCTCTTAGAACTCTGGCCTATCTTTTATTGGCAGCTAATATCATGTTCTGTAAAAGAGGGCGTGCACACCTAGGTGGGCCAAAAAAAATAAAAAAAATAAGAGAAAGTAAAAGAAAGATTACATAAGGATATACAAAGGGACAGGGAGAGAGAAGGAGAGAGAGACCTAACACACTTAGATGTAGAGGGACCATCTCACCATGATGCCAAAAAAAAAAAAAATCCATGGGATGATACTAATGATTAAGCAACCCTTAGTGTCCACAATCATTACTGAAGCTTGGGTCGCAGAGGGTTGCCGCCGTGCTGTGTTCTATTTGTGTAACAAGACCACCACTGGTGCAGATGAAACCACTTGGGTCAGACCAGCCGAGCGGTACGGCTCGGCACCCGGGCCGCGAGAGCAGTCAGACCGAAGGACCCAACCCGCCGCGGGAGACCCAGGCCAGGGGACAAGCCAAGGACCCAGACCGGAAGCAAGCAGGTACCGCCGGAGCACCCAGGGCGACCCCCAGGTCACCCAGTAGGAGGAAAGGGGGGCGAGGGGGGAGAGATCCCGCAGCCCCCCCAAGGGACACCCCCACAACACCGCCCCCACAGCCCCCCAAGACGGAGCCAAAGGAGCCACCAGGGCCGAGGGGGCCCGGCACCAGGAGCAGACAGCCAGGCAGACGGCCAGGACCAGGACCAGAGCCCACCAAACCGGCGCGCCGGAGCGGGGGGAGGGCGGAGGCGGCAGGGCCAATCCCACCTGCCCCCCCCAGACGGCCCGACCACTCCCCCCACCCACGCCCCCCACCCACGCCCTGCGACTGATGGACCAGGCCGCGGGGGCATGGAGGGACACCCCAATGGCTGACCTCACATTTAAAAGAGGAGTGGAGACAAGAACTTTTTGTGCAACTGTGTGTGAAAATCAAAGGATATTGATACTTACGACGAAAAATACAATCAGGTACCCAAAACTGAAAAAGAGGGAATCTGCTCTCTATCTTTATTTTTTGGTTTTGATCACATGGCTGTGTTTGGGTCATTTGTGTGTGTTAGTTTGTTAATTATTGTATTATGTATAATAAATGAATAAAAATACTACAAATGTACAGAAAAATTTACATTTATGCACCAAGCAGCAACCTCAGGTCTAAAAACATGAGTCCAATGCGGAAGTGTTAAAAGCTGCAGTTCATAGAGGATCCGCTTGAGGCTGGAAGTCACATACACATGAATGGGAAAAAGCCGATCTTTACAGCAGAAATAAACATGTTTACAGCCTGGTGCAAAAGAGGAGTGGAGTCTGGATAGATCATTTCTCGATCAGCACACACTGTACGGGGTGAATTTATTCATAACGTGGCAATTTCAAAGATATTAAGATTACGAGTCTTCCAATGAGAGGCACAGCTGCCCATGGGAACAATGCAGCTGTTGGCTAGGAGGCTCAATGCCCGCCTCTTTTCATCACAATCGGATCGACAGCAGCAATATGGCTGCCGACGACGATTGGCCTTAAAACAGCGCTTCAGAAAGAGATAGTTAAGATTCTATCTATAGTTAAGATATGCAGCAGGGTTGCGGGCACACCCCTGCCTGACATGTCAAGCCTCCACCGAGCCAGGACCCTCAGAAAGGCCTGGTCCATCGTGGCTGACCCATACCATCCTCTTTTTCTTGAATTTCGCCGGCTTCCCTCAGGCCGAAGATTCGCGATGCCGAATAGCAGGACGAATAGGAAGAGGAACTCTTTTCTACCGACAGCAGCTAGTCTGCTTAACAATGCCGCATAACTGTTGTTTCCAGTTGTTACTGTTGTTGTTGTTACCGTTTTGAATGATTTGATGTTGGTGTTGTACTGTCTTGTTTGTGTCACCGCTGACTGAAAGACAAATTGCCCCCCGGGGATAATAAAGAAACCTTGAACTTGAGGTGACGTCACGGATACTACGTCCATATTTTATACAGTCTATGCGATGCACAAGACACAGCAGTCTGACTTTATATATGGAATTCTGACTTTATTCTCATAATAATAATAATAATAATAATAATCCCAAAATTTGACCTACAGTACAGGCCAAAAGTTTGGACACACCTTCTCATTCAATGCGTTTTCTTTATTTTCATGACTATTTACGAGAGAATGCCAAGAGTGTGCAAAGCAGTAATCAGAGCAAAGGGTGGCTATTTTGAAGAAACTAGAATATAAAACATGTTTTCAGTTATTTCACCTTTTTTTGTTAAGTACATAACTCCACATGTGTTCATTCATAGTTTTGATGCCTTCAGTGAGAATCTACAATGTAAATAGTCATGAAAATAAAGAAAACGCATTGAATGAGAAGGTGTGTCCAAACTTTTGGCCTGTACTGTACATTTTTTTTTTCCAGTGGCCCTGATCCTCTTCTGTAGACAACTTAAAATGAGCGTGAATGCAATTTATAATCCAGACAAGACGAGCAAAACCTCCTGCACACCCTGACTCACTCTGTAACCTGAACTTCTTCTGGTTTTAAAGTTTTGATCAGACAAAACATGACGGCTGCAGGGACAAAATGTGACATTTGAAAGACATTAAATCAGTCAGTCCTGATGTTTAAAACACTAATCCTGTATTCATCAGGGCCCTGCTGCTCTCTCAGGCTCAACTCCCTCTCCTGCAGCCCTTTGAGCCACTGACATACTCTGAGAAGTGACGGCCCAGCAGCGGAGAGGCAGAGTGTGGGAGTGTGCAGGAAACACAAATGAAGCATGAAGCGTGCTTCACTGACACAAGAAGAAGAAGACGGCTCCTCTGCTCATGAGCGAGACGACAGCTCCTCCTTCCACAACGACTCACTCATGCAAAAACGATTTCCATCCGCAGCTCTGTAAATGTCAGGTTCCTGTCTGCACTCGTCAGTGTCGCTGCACGCCGTGACTCAACGCGCCGCCACATCACCGACCCATTTCAGAACATGTCAGAGAGGGAGGGTGGGACAAGAACCGGGCCTCAGGCTGGACTACATAATCCGGGAGTATGTCAAACAACTGACTGAGAAATGCTGCCTGAGCGTCCACCTCTGAGCAGAGCGCCTCACCTCCGAGCTGCTGCAGGAGACGCACACAGAGGCAGCTACAGTCCCAGTTTCAAACACACTCTTTACATTTACATTTAAAGGTGACATATCACGCTTTTTTCATCAACATATATTGGTCTGAGAGGTCCCCAAAAACATGTCTTTAAAGTTTATGCTCAAAAAAACACTTTGAAATCAGATTTTGGTCTGCCTCAAAAGCCCTCTTTTCCAGCCCTCCTCAGAACAGGCTGTTTTCTCTCTGACCACGCCCCCTCAGGAAGTGGGTGTGGCCTCGGCTGTCCAGCACGTTGATCTAATGTTTACATGTTGGCTGAATATACACGGCTGCTCACAGACCCGCGTTACTTCAACCCTCTGAATCTGATCCAGAATCTGATCCTGACTGAGAGGCGCCTGCAGCAGGACCTTTCTGAACCATTGGTCACAGATTTAGTGTTTCTTGTTGTTTTATTTGTCAGCAATATCCTTTGATTTTCACACACAGTTGCACAAAAAGTGATTGTCTCCACTCCTCTTTTAAATGTGAGGTAGATTAAGTCCTCATATCATGCCCCACATGATATCAAGAAGTGGATGTATCTGGTCTTGCTGTTAAGCAGCTCTATTGTTTACATAGGACTGACACCATGTCAGATAGTTAATGCTGACTGGTCGCTGGTTTGAGTCTTGGGTTCCTGCTTGTTGTGTAAAGGAATAAAAGCAGACTTTGTCAGTGTGGATCATGTCTTTAGGAAACACTCCTGACTGAAGCGTATTAAAGTTGAAATATTACGCTCTTGTTCATCAACATATATTGGTCTAAGAGGTCCCCAAAACATGTCTTTAAAGTTTATTGCTCATAAAAACACTTTGAAATCAGATTCTGGTCTGCCTGTAAACCCCTCTTTTTCAGCCCTGCTCAGAACAGGCTGTTTTCTGTGTCTGTGCCTTTAAATGAGAATGAGCTCTCTGACCACGCCCCCTCAGGAAGTGGGTGTGGCCTCGGCTGTCCAGCACGTTGATCTAATGTTTACATGTTGGCTGAATATACACGGCTGTTAACAGACCCGGGTTACGTCAACCCTCTAAATCTGATCCAGAACCTGATCCTGACGGAGAGGCGCCTGCAGCAGGACCTTTCTGAACCATTGGTCACAGATTTAGTGTTTCTTGTTGTTTTATTTGTCAGTATGTCGACGTGTGTCTTGGTACACAGCTACGAACATGTAGCTATGTGGCTATGCTAACTAGCGCTAGCACTTATCCATGATAAATAAAAATCATCCACTAGATCTTCAAATCTGCAGACGTGGGGAGTCAAACCGACCTTTGTGTTTATTAAGACAGCCTACAACTAGCATGCCTCCCTCCTAAGCTCCTTGTTAGCACATATGTGTGCAGGGAATGAAAAACGGAGGAGGGGTTGAGTTCTATTTTATACAGTCTATGGGCTGAACAAGCTCCGAGCTCTGACTTCCTGTTACAGACCGGATGGCGTTGTGACATATGAAAAACACTGAAAACTGAAACGGCTGGTTTCAGCACACATTTACAGAAAGGTGTAGAAATCAGAACAGGGGCAGAATGGATTCTTTTCATTCTCGGGGGGTTTGTAGACAGGGACACATATTTCAGGTAGAGAACCATTAAAAAGTCCATTTTGCATGATATGTCACCATTAAAGGTTGAATAAATAAGTCTACAACATGAACTCAATCAAAAACACCAATGCCTCTCTGGCGTCTGTCCCTCTGAGCGGAGACGTTTCAGGTTCTCTTGTTTTATCACTGAAGACTATATTTCAGAATAAACGTGGTTGTTTCCTTCTCTGAGTTTTGCACTTCAGGGTGTTTACATAAACATCCTGCAATGCTTCAGGTAAAATACTGCATTCAAATACTGAGTGTGACTCAAACAGCTCCTGTTGTTGAATTATAAGTAAGAATACGAGATTCATCTCCAAAGCCTGATCATCCCCGGAGTCATGCTGCTGGTGTGGCTGGAAGGGAAGTACGAATAATTCTGGTTTTGAAAGTTTTGGGGCACAGAGAAGAGTTAATAAGGAGGAGGACGTATGCTGCAGAGATGGTTGCATGCTTGCAGAAAAGCAAAATGCATTACTCCACTGTGTGTGAGTGTTCAAGTGATATAGGCTTTACAGCATGCCAGTTATGATGAAACACTTCAAATGTCAAACATTTCACACACAAAATCAACATCATAGTGACATGACCAGAAAAAAACAGGAGTTCACCAAACTCTTTAAGATACATCCTCTGGGGACCGAGAAATTGAAAGCAAAATAACAAAGTTTGCACAAATTGTTTTGCTGCTTTCACTCAAAACTAAAAGTATCACCATCATGCTGTCACAAAAGTCACTTGATAGCCAAGGACATCAGAATGCATCCTCTGGGGATCATGACTTTTTATGCAAAATCACATCCAAACTATTTCAACTTTCACTTAAAATCACAGGCATTGTTCTTAAAACTACATGTATTAACTTCAAGATCAAACTATACAATGTCACAAGATTGCCAAAGTCATGAGAATGCATCCTCTGGGGACCATGAATCTCCTATGAACTTCACGAAACACTTTAAATGTCATGTCCGGCATTGTTCTGGAGACTATAATTACAATCATCACGTTGAAACTAGAGATGTTGGAAGATCCCCAAAGTCATTACAATGAATCCTCTGGGGACCATGAATTTGAAAGCAAAATTACCAAGTCTGCACAAATTGTTTTGCTGCTTTCACTCAAAACTAAAAGTATCACCATCATGCTGTCGCAAAAGTCACTTGATAACCAAGGACATCAGAATGCATCCTCTGGGGATCATGACTTTTTATGCAAAACCACATTCAAACTATTTCAACTTTCACTTAAAACCACAGGCATTGTTCTTAAAACTACATGTATTAACTTCAAGATCAAACTATAGAATGTCACAAGATTGCCAAAGTCATGAGAATGCATCCTCTGGGGACCATGAATCTCCCATGAACTCCACTAAACACTTTAAATGTCAAACATTTCACACACAAAATCAACATCATAGTGACATGACCAGGAAAAGCAGGAGTTCACCAAACTCTTTAAGATACATCCTCTGGGGACAATGAATTTGAAAGCAAAAGAACATAGAAAATGTTAAAAATACATGTCAGGCATTGTTCTGGAGACTATAATTACAATCATCACGTTGTAACTAGAGATGTTGGAAGATCCCCAAAGTCATTACAATGCATCCTCTGGGGACCATGAATTTGAAAGCAAAATTACCAAGTCTGCACAAAATGTTTTGCTGCTTTCACTCAAAACTAAAAGTATCACCATCATGCTGTCACAAAAGTCACTTGATAACCAAGGACATCAGAATGCATCCTCTGGGGATCATGACTTTTTATGCAAAATCACATCCAAACAATTTCAACTTTCACTTAAAACCACAGGCATTGTTCTTAAAACTACATATATTAACTTCAAGATCAAACTATAGAATGTCACAAGATTGCCAAAGTCATGAGAATGCATCCTCTTGGGACCATGAATGTGGTCCCAAGAGGGACGCAAATTTGAACTCCACAAAACACTTTAAATGTCAAACATTTCACACACAAAATCAACATCATAGTGACATGACCAGGAAAAAAACAGGAGTTCACCAAACTCTTTAAGATACATCCTCTGGGGACAATGAATTTGAAAGCAAAAGAACATAGAAAATGTTAAAAAAAATACATGTCAGGCATTGTTCTGGAGACTATAATTACAATCATCACGTTGAAACTAGAGATGTTGGAAGATCCCCAAAGTCATTACAATGGATCCTCTGGGGACCATGAATGTTTTGCTGCCTTCACTCAAAACTACAAATACCACCATCATGCTGTCACAAAAGTCACTTGATAACCAAGGACATCAGAATGCATCCTCTGGGGATCATGACCCTTTATGCAAAATCACATTCAAACTATTCCAAATGTTTCTCTAACCACTTAAAACCACAAATATCAACATCATGGTTGAGCTGCAGGAGAATTTAGGTCATAACTGCAGCCCATACAACCTATCCTCTGGGGATCCTGAATTTCATACACATTTTCCTGTTAATCACTGAGTGGACTGAGTGGACTGAGTGGACTGAGTGGACTGACTGGACTGACTGGACAGACTGACTGACTGACTGACTGACTGACTGACTGACTGACTGCCAGCACACCAGACTGACACAGTTGTTATTCTCATAAGAATAATGCCGATAAAAAAACATCTTGTAGCCGTCTTTAAACACATCATGCTGTGATAAATCTGCTTTCTTTTTATAATCTCTTTATCCTGCAGCACAGACTTTCAGTGACTGACAGAAAACACAACACCACCATCTCCACTGACTGTAAACACACACACACACACACACACACACACACGCAGCAGATCTATAAGACAGAGGGAGGTGGGAGGAGATGGATCGGTTGGAGGTGATGAATGAGCTGTAGCTTCGACATTCACAAGGACAGGAAACAAAGCATGATCAATTCCCTGGAGAGTGGAGGAAGTTCAAGTTCATTAAGATTCTACTTTTAAATGAAGAAGAAGAGGAAGAAGAAGAAGAAGAAGAAGTGTCGCCAAACCCTTTACAGTATGCTACCAGAGAGAGTTAAAACAATATGTGCTGCCATGAACCAGAGGTTGAAGATCTGGAGCTTTATTTGTGTGTAAATCGAGCCAAACTGAAGTTACATTAAGGCCGACATTATTCTAATCCATCGCTGAGAGATATTCAAAAGGCAGAATGACATAATGCACAAGAGGGGGACTGTTTTCACTTTCCTTAAGTGTCAACAGGAAGTGTTATTTCACAAACATGGTAAAAACAACTAGAAAACATAAAAAACTACTATAAGAAGAAGACGAACAGAAGAAAACAACATGGACAAAGAAAAGTAAGAGAATGAGAGAACAAGAAAAGAGAAGACAAAGACAAGGATGCAAAAATAAAAGTTAAAGAAGGTGACGAGACCAGGAAGTAGACAAAAAAATCAAAGAGGGAAAGAGAAGTAAAGAGACGAGGAGGAAAAGAAGACCAAGGAGGAAAAAGGAAGGACATGAAGAAGTATACGAAGGAGAGAAAGAAAATGACAAAAAAGAGGACAAAGAAAGAGACGAGGAAGAAAACAAAGACTAAGAGACACAAGGAAGGAGATTAAAGGAAGACAAAGAAGGAGACAAGGAAGCAAAAAAGGAAGACTAAGAAGTCAAGTAAAGGAGGCGAAAAGACCAAGAAGTAGATAAAATGATCAGAGGGAAGTGGAAAAAAGGACAAAAAGAAGACCGAGGAGGAAAATGGGAAAGAAAGGCAGTGAAGAAGTCAACACGAGATGAAGAGGATAAAAGGAGACAGAGAAGGAGAGAAACAAGGAAGACTAAAAAGAGATCAAAGAAGGAGACGAGGGATGAGGTGAAGATAGGAGGGGAGATTTCCAAATATCTAGGGTTAGACTGTTTAAAGGTGACATATCATGCTTTTTTCATCAACACATATTGGTCTAAGAGGTCCCCAAAACATGTCTTTAAAGTTTATGCACAAAAAAACACTTTGAAATCAGATTCTGGTCTGCCTGTAAAACCCCTCTTCTTCAGCCCTGCTCAGAACAGTCTGTTTTCTCTCTGACCACGCCCCCTCAGGAAGTGGGTGTGGCCTCGGCTGTCCAGCACGTTGATCTAATGTTTACATGTTGGCTGAATATACACGGCTGCTCACAGACCCGCGTTACTTCAACCCTCTGAATCTGATCCAGAATCTGATCCTGACGGAGAGGCGCCTGCAGCAGGACCTTTCTGAACCATTGGTCACAGATTTAGTGTTTCTTGTTGTTTTATTTGTCAGCATGTCGACGTGTGTCTTGGTACACAGCTACGAACATGTAGCTATGTGGCTATGCTAACTAGCGCTAGCACTTTTCCATGACAAATAAAAATCATCCACTAGATCTTCAAATCTGCAGACGTGGGGAGTCAAACCGACCTTTGTGTTTATTAAGACAGCCTACAACTAGCATGCCTCCCTCCTAAGCTCCTTGTTAGCACACATGTGTGCAGGGAATGAAAAACGGAGGAGGGGTTGAGTTGTATTTTATACAGTCTATGGGCTGAACAAGCTCCGAGCTCTGACTTCCTGTTACGTGGCGTTGTGACGTATGAAAAACACTGAAGTCTGAAACGGCTGGTTTCAGACACATTTACAGAAAGGTGGAGAAATCAGAACAGGGGCAGAATGGATTCTTTTCATTCTCAGGGGGTTTGTAGACAGGGACACATATTTCAGGGAGAGAACCATTAAAAAGTCCATTTTGCATGATATGTCACCTTTAAGACAAGAAAGTCTGTCTCAATGTATTTTTATTAATAATTCTCCTAAAATGTTTTGATTCATTACCTTCACCCTCAGTCAGGAGGAGGTGGAGACCAAAACGGAGCTAAAAGAGAGCTCCAAGTGAATGAGTAAAGGATAATGTATAACGAATTGGTAGTTTTGCCACTTAGAATTACACTGAAGGGACATAAACATGATCTTGGTTATTTATTATTCTCGTCAAAATAAATATCAAAATAAATATCTTTGGAATTACCGATTTATGAAAAAATTCACCCTCGTACAGTGTGTGCCGATCAAGATACAAGCTATCCAGACTACACTCGTCTTTTGTACCAGGTTGTAAACAGGTTTATTTCTGCTGCAAAGATCGGCTTTTTTTTTTTTTTTGGTGTGCATGTGGTTTCTTGTACTTCTGTATCAATCAATCAATCAATCAATCTTTATTTGTATAGCGCCAAATCACAACAAACGTTATCTCAAGACGCTTTTACAAACATAGGAGGTCTAGACCACTCTATGTCAAATTATGAACAGAGACCCAACTTCAAGACAGGGTAAGACTCAGTCTGACCCCACCTTAATCCATCATGAGCATTGCACATCGCAGTATTTAGCTAGTTACAGTGGAGAGGAAAAACTTCCTTTTAACAGACAGAAACCTCCAGCAGGACCAGACTCATGTTAGACAGCCACCATGCCTCGACTGAGTTGGGTCTGGAAAGACAGATAGAGGGGAGTAAGAGAGAGAAGTGATAGTGATGAGACGAGTCGTAGAAGCTGTTGCCGCTGGAGTCCAGCACGTCCGTATCGGCTGGAGTCCAGATCGTCCACAGCAGGAGGACGTCTACGGCTTCTGTAGCCAGCCTCTAGTGGACATTCGAGGAACTGCAGTTTTTAACACTTCCACATTGGCTTCAACCCCCGCGTCCGGAGGTTGCCGCTTGGTCAGAAGGTGTTCATATCTTGATTTGTGTCTTTAAAAATCTAAAAACCCCTAAATTTAAAGTTCAATAAATAAAAGAGAAACCATCCTGAATTAAAAGAGGTAAAACAGTGTGTTGCTGTGTTTCTGTAGGTGTCGGTGTCTTCCCACAGACAGACAGAGGACGTCTCAGGTCCTGATTGGTGGATTGGTGGACGGTCGCCCCCCCGAGTCTTCGTTTATGTAACAATAATTATCTTGTGACCCCGCTCTGGCTCCTCTGTGTTATTTTGGATTTGGTTCAGGACACGCTCAAGGAGGAGAAACCCTCGGCTGTGAGTCAGAGCGGCCGGGAGCAGAGACGTTGACCCGACCGGTCTAATAGAGAGAAGTTCAAACACTTTGGCTGCAGTCCAGATCCCATAAAAGACTTACTTTGTCCCAGGACATGTGTGTCAAACCCTTTACAGGATGCTACAAGAGAACGTTCAACAATATGTACTGCCACAAACCAGAGGTAGAAGATCTGGAGCTTTGAATTATGTAAATCAAGTCAAACTGAAGTTACCTTAAGTCCAAGATTGTTCTAATCCAAAGCCAGAGAATAAGAGAACAGAAGAAGAGAAGACAAAGACAAGGATGCAAAAATGATAGAGTCAAAGAAAGTGACAAGACCAGGAAGTAGATGAAACATCAAAGAGGGAAAGGGAAGTAAAGACACGAGGAGGAAAAAGAAAGAACATGAAGAAGTGAACGAAGAAGGAGAGAAAGAAAAGGACAAAAAAGAAGGCTAAGAAAGAGACAAGGAATGTCAAGAAACACTAAGAAGACAAAGAAGGAGAAAAAGATGGAGGCAAGGAAGAAAAAAAAAGACTAAGAGAGGCAAGGAAGGAGTCAAGTAAGGCTAAGAAGGAAACTACGAAGGAGACAAGGCAGATTAAAAAAAGGGCAAAAAGATACGAGAGCTTAAAAGAAGACAAATTAGACAAAGAAGGAGACAAGGGAGACTAAGAAGACAAGGAAATAGGCAAGGAAGGAGACAGGGAAGGAGACAAGGAAGATTAAAGACAGACAAAAAAGGAGACAAGGAAACAGAAAAGTAAGACTAAGAAAACAAAGAAGGAGACAAGGAAGACAAGCAAGGAGACAAGTAAGACTAAGAAAACAAAGGAGACAAGCAAGGAGACAAAGAAGGCGACAAGGAAAATGCAAAAAAAGACAGAGACAAGGAAAGAGACAAGGGAGACTAAGAAGAAGACAAATAAGGAGACAAGGAAGACTAAGGAGACAAGGAAATAGGCAAGGAAGGAGACAGGGAAGGAGACAAGGAAGATTAAAGACAGACAAAGAAGGAGACAAGGAAACAGAAAAGTAAGACTAAGAAAACAAAGAAGGAGACAAGTAAGACTAAGAAAACAAAGGAGACAAGCAAGGAGACAAAGAAGGCGACAAGGAAAATGCAAAAAAAGACAAAGACAGAGACAAGGAAAGAGACAAGGGAGACTAAGAAGAAGACAAATAAGGAGACAAGGAAGACTAAGGAGACAAGGAAATAGGCAAGGAAGGAGACAGGGAAGGAGACAAGGAAGAATAAAGACAGACAAAGAAGGAGACAAGGAAACAGAAAAGTAAGACTAAGAAAACAAAGAAGGAGACAAGGAAGACAAGCAAGGAGACAAGTAAGACTAAGAAAACAAAGGAGACAAGCAAGGAGACAAAGAAGGCGACAAGGAAAATGCAAAAAAAGACAGAGACAAGGAAAGAGACAAGGGAGACTAAGAAGAAGACAAATAAGGAGACAAGGAAGACTAAGGAGACAAGGAAATAGGCAAGGAAGGAGACAGGGAAGGAGACAAGGAAGATTAAAGACAGACAAAGAAGGAGACAAGGAAACAGAAAAGTAAGACTAAGAAAACAAAGAAGGAGACAAGGAAGACAAGCAAGGAGACAAGTAAGACTAAGAAAACAAAGGAGACAAGCAAGGAGACAAAGAAGGCGACAAGGAAAACGCAAAAAAGACAAAGACAAGGAAAGAGACAAGGGAGACTAAGAAGAAGACAAATAAGGAGACAAGGAAGACTAAGGAGACAAGGAAGACTAAAAAAGACTAACAGAGACAAGAAAGACTAAGAAGAAAAGGAAGCAGACAACAAAGACTAAGAAGACAAAGAGAGAGATAAAGAAGGAGACAAGGAAGGCAACAAGAAAGACTAAGACAGAGACAAGGAAGGAGACAAGGGAGACTAAGAAGAAGACAAATAAGGAGACAAGGAAAGAGACTAAGAGGACAGAGAGAGACAAGAAAGGAGACAAAGAAGACTAAGGAGACAAGGAAGATGAAAAAAAGACTGAGAGACAAGGAAGACTAGGAAGAAGATAAGCAAGGAGACAAGTAAGACTAAGAAGACAAAGGGAGAGATAAAGAAGGAGACAACAGAGACTTAAGAGGACATTTTCATAGATAAAGGAGACAATCACAGCAAAAAAAGAAGGAGAAAAGGAGACAAAAATGAGAGAAGGAGACAAAGAAGTAGAGTTGAGTTCAGAGCCGGGATCTTCAAACTGTTTGACAGTGAAGCTCCTGAGAGAGAGTCCTCACCACTGATCTGAATCATCACTCTGTCTCTCTCTGTCTCCTCGTTAGCAGTCCTCTGTGGGTTCAGGTCTGCAGCTGGGAGGACAAGGAGCTAGGATCCATCCTGTCTCAGACCAGGAACCTGTGACCACTCTTTCTTTCTGTGTCTGAACCCTGACGTAGCTGAAGGATGATGTCGGATCAGGCTGAGATATCATCGTACGTGACGGCCAATCAGAAGCGAGCGCACTAAGACTGTGGTAAAGTTCTGGATCCTTACACTCAGATTTCTGCTCCGTCAGGGTTTCAGAAACAGAAATAGAGCCCCGGACTGTCCATGCTGACTTCAGGAAATCCCTGACATGTGGAAACAGGAGAAAAGGAAGTACTGCCCGTCTTTTATTTGGTCCAGAATCCTCTGAACATGTAGCTCTGAGTAACAAAAGACAATCATTTCTAGAGAGAGTAATTAAATGATATCAGGGTGAGTGAATATGGATCCACATCTCCCTCAGTCTGATTAGTCTGTTTGTAATGAGACCAGCTGATTTCTGACCTTTATCTCTGCAGAGGTCCCCGCTGACGCCACAGCGGTCTGAAATTACAGAGATACATCCGCTCCAGTCTAGACTCTTATTTCTGGCGTGTGGCAGAATGACGTTTCTGTCACAGACTAACTGGGTGAACTGAGAGAGCCCAGACTGACTCACTTCAGAGGTCTGAATCAACGCTCCCTCCTTCCTAAACCCCAGAACGAGCCGGAGACGAATGACTTTGAAGAACAAGATTTATAAACGATCTGTCAACCGAATATTTCACTCAAGGGTCTGACTTTATTCTTAAAAAGCTACACCTCTCTAAAACCAGACCAGCCCTTTCTTTGGGTCCGTCCTGATCAAGCAGCAACCTCAAGCCGTGAGAATTGAAGCCAATGCGGAAGGGTTAAAAACTGCAGTTCCTCGAGTGTCCACTTGAGGCTGGCTCTGGAAGCACTAGAACTGAAGGAACTTTACCCCTGAACTACGTGCGTTTCGACCGGTGGACCCAGGGTCTAAATGTAGTTCAGGGGTAGATAATCTCCCCCCTAAATATCCCCTGCTAGGGGGGTAGTACTTTTCAAAGGTCCCGGGACTTTCGGGAGGCAGGGCCTGCAATGCTGAACGTGTCTGATTGGTAGATTAACCGCAGTGTTTTTATTCTGCCCTCCGTCCACAATAACATCACACACATCTGTGATTCTCTTGATTTCTCTTTCTTTCATTAGTTTTTATTTGTTCTATCTTTATTGTATGTGTGAGTACTTTTCAAAAGAAGAAGCTGTGATTCTCCTGGTCAACGTTTTTGCCAAAAAAAAATTTCATTTTGTTTTTTGCCAAAAAAAAAATCATTTTTTGTCAATTTTTTTATTTTTCAAAAAAAAAAAAAATCTAAAAAATTTTTTTGTCAAAATTTTTTTTTTGTCAAATTTTTTTTTTTGTCAAAATTTCTTTTTTTCAAAATTTTTTTTGTCAAAATTTCTTTTCAAATTTTTTTTTTTCAAAACGTTTTTTTTCAAATTTTTTGTCAAATGTTTCCAAAACCATTCACAGTCATTGTTTTTTCCATCTGTGATTCTCTTGATTTCTCTTTCTTTCATTAGTTTTTATTTGTTCTATCTTTTTTGTATGTGTGTGTACTTTTCAAAAGAAGAAGCTGTGATTCTCTTGATTTAGCAGCTTGTAACAGTAGTCTTCTCTCAGCCCACCGTGAATGCGTCTCTCCTCCCGGTGTTACAGTTTTAAAAGTGACCCTGTAAACTGGAGACCTTCAGCTGAACGTGTCAGTGTTTGTGGAGTTTACACAGCTGTTGAAACACAGAGGGAGTTCCTGGGAATGCAAACTAGTTTAGTTTTTATTAAGATTTCAAAATATCCTCATCAGATATTTAATGATGGTCTAAAGACGTTTATGAGGGATGCATCCGGCTGAGAGTCTCAAGTTAACAGGGTCGCTGTTTAAACCAAAACACCTGTCGATCTCTGCCACGGCTTTTTGAGTTCAAAAGGATTTTAAAGCCGTGTTGAAACGTCTTTGCTACTCGCGCTTATCTCCTCACACGTGTTGATTCAGTGAATCCATCTGTGATGAAATATAGCACCATCTAAAACAGGCTCTGGGTCAACTTTTTTTTTAAATTTTTTTTTTTTTTCAAATTTGTTTATTTTTTTCAAAAAAAAAAAAAATTTCAAATCTGTTTTTTTTTTTCAAATTTTTTTTCAAAAATTTCTTTTTATCAAAATTTTTTTTTTCAAAATTTTATTTCAAAATATTTCTTTGTCAACTTTGTTTTTTTTATTTTTTTTTATTTTTTTTCAATTTTTTTTTCAATTCATTTCCAAAAACCATTCACAGTCATTTTTTTTCCATCTGTGATGAAATATAGCACCATCTAAAACAGCGCCAGCTGAGTCTCTTCATGCTAACAGGCTAACTGTTGTGTTGCTCATAATGATACCTGCCTGTCCGTCTGCTTCTATGGTGTCATCTGTGATGAATGGCATTCCTCTTTGTTTTACTGCCCTCTACTGGTCTGGTGGTGTAGTGCATTTACTGTTTTTCTCCTCCATACGTCACTGGCCTGATTTACACAATCTACTCGGGACTTCAGCCCGCGGTTGAAACGCAGACAACAATGGGGGCACAGGAACCTTTTAGTTCAGGGGAAAGTAGTTCTCGGGGCTAAAAGACCCCGGAACTCTTGGTGGAAATGCACCTTTACACACCCATTCAAAAAAGACGATCTTTACAGCAGAAAGAAATATGGTTAGCTAATGTCTCTATGAGCACACACCGTTACGCAGCAGTTTGGAGGATATTAAGATTATGAGTTTTCCATTATGAGAGGCACAGCTGACCTGACTGACAGGCAGCTGTTAGCGAGGAGGCTAAAGGCCCGCCTCTTTACCTCACACTAGCTAGACAGAGGTTAGGCTGAGTTCACCATTTCCAATTTGACACCCACTCGATGATTGTCTTCAAAACAGATGGATGACGTCACAGATACTACGTCCATTTATTATACAGACTATGGGAAAACTACGACGAGACTCAACCATCGATTGATACCCATGAACTCTGGAGAACCAGTCCTTATCTTTTCAATTCATCTCGTCAACACTCAGCTAAAAGACATTTAGGATGAAGCTTCAACATGTAAGATCGCATGAAGGTGAATCTGAAGTCTATTGAAACGGGTGTCCGGTCATTAACAAGCCTCCTGGTCGCATCATGTCCTCACAGTGTTGGATTTCAGGTGGGATAATGTGAAATGTGACAGTATAATATTAAGGTGTACCAGACGGCTTGTATGTATTACCTTTCCTGACACACTCGCCTGTCTGGTTTTATAAATGAGAACTGATTATTGAAAGCGGGATGGATTACAAAGTGAGGCCATCAAAACGAGCATAAAGCTGCGAAAAGCTTTATTAACGCCGACAAGAAAACAATGAGGACGACAGCTTCAGACGGCTTAACGAGCTCATTGTATGAGTTGTGCTAATGAATTGCCGCTACGATGTGCAAATTCACCTCGATTAAATTCCCTCATCCACCCTCTCTCTCTTTTTTTTCCCCACTTTGTAGAGACATTACATTTGTTAGCCAACAATAGAGCAATCAGGTAATCGAGACGGATCGGCCTGCGGACATCCCCGGCTTACAACACATTTAAAAAAGATGGAGCCCTCTCTCCCTCACATTCATTTGGGATGTTAGTGTGAGATGAGGATGCTGATTAGATGTGATGCTGCTGCTGCTCAGACCGAGGTATTCAGGTCGAGAAAGGGGCGTCAGAATTAATTGAAATGTTATGCAGATCGCAGCACGGACAGGTGTGATCTCCAAATCAAAGAAGCTGCAGAGAAAGGATGCTGTGTATGTGGGAATATTAAAGCTGCTCTCGAGTCTTCAGACGCATCGTCGGGTGTTTGAGGCGACCCAGAGTGAAGTTATTTCAGCAAGTCTCCATCCCACCTTCAAAACGGAGGCAGCACTCAGCTCACTGAAGAGAGGGGGCGGGGCCTGCAATGCTGAACGTGTCTGATTGGCAGATTAACCGCAGTGTTTTTATTCCGCCCTCCGTCCACAATAACATCACACACATCTGTGATTCTCTTGATTTCTCTTTCTTTCATTAGTTTTTATTTCTTCTATCTTTTTGTATGTGTGTGTACTTTTCAAAAGAAGAAGCTGTGATTCTCTTGATTTAGCAGCTTGTAACAGTAGTCTTCTCTCAGCCCACCGTGAATGCGTCTCTCCTCCCGGTGTTCCGGTTTTAAAAGTGACCCTGTAAACTGGAGACCTTCAGCTGAACGTGTCAGTGTTTGTGGAGTTTACACAGCTGTTGAAACACAGAGGGAGTTCCTGGGAATGCAAACTAGTTTAGTTTTTATTAAGATTTCAAAATATCCTCATCAGATATTTAATGATGGTCTAAAGACGTTTATGAGGGATGCATCCGGCTGAGAGTCTCCAGTTAACAGGGTCGCCGTTTAAACCAGAACACCGGCCGATCTCTGCCACGTCTTTTTGAGTTCAAAAGGATTTTAAAGCCGTGTTGAAACGTCTTTGCTACTCGCGCTTATCTCCTCTCACGTGTTGATTCATTCATTGCTTTTTACATGTTTTTAACCGCAGGTGCAAAATTTTTACTTTTTTTAATTTTTTTCTGCTTTTGGAGCACAATTTCAAATTTGAGGAAAATGTATTATTCCGATAGGTCAACTTTTTTGTAATTTTTTTTTGTCACATTTTTTTTTTGTCCAAAAATTTTGGGGTCAAAATTTTTGGGTAAATTTTTTTTTTTTTTCAAAATTTCTTTTTTTAAAATAAAAAATTCAATTTTTTTTTGTAATTTCTTTTTTCAATTTTTCCAAAAAACATTCAAAGTCATTGTTTTTTCCATCTGTGATTCACTTGATTTCTCTTTTTATTCGTTCTATCTTTTTTGTATGTGTGTGTACTTTTCAAAAGAAGAAGCTGTGATTCTCTTGATTCAGCAGCTTGTAACAGTAGTCTTCTCTGTTAACAGGGTCGCTGTTTAAACCAGAACACCGGCCGATCTCTGCCACGGCTTTTTGACTTCAAAAGAATTTTAAAGCCGTGTTGAAACGTCTTTGCTACTCGCGCTTATCTCCTCTCACGTGTTGATTCAGTGAATCCATCTGTGATGAAATAAAGCACCATCTAAAACAGGCTCCGGCTCAATTTTTTTTTTGTCGAATTTTTTTTTCAATTTTTTTTTCAAAACGTCTTTTTTTTCAAAAAAAAAAATGTAAATTTTTTTTTCTCAGAAAAATCTTTTTGTCAACTTTTTTTATTCATTTTTTTTTTTCTCTCAATTTTTTACAAAAACCACTCACCGCTAATTTTTTTTCCATCTGTGATGAAATATAGCACCATCTAAAACAGCGCCAGCTGAGTCTCTTCATGCTAACAGGCTAACTGTTGTGTTGCTCATAATGATACCTGCCTGTCCATCTGCTTCTATGGTGTCAGCTGTGATGAATGGCATTCCTCTTTGTTTTACTGCCCTCTACTGGTCTGGTGGTGTAGTGCATTTACAGTTTTTTCCTCCATATCTCACTGGCCTGATTTACACAATCTACCCCAGACTTCAGCCCGCGGTCGAAACGCAGACAACAATGGGGGCACAGGAACCTTTTAGTTCAGGGGTGAGTAGTTCTGGGGGCTAAAAGATCCCGTGACTCTTGGTCGAAATGCACCTTGAGGAATTCCACACGATCCACTGCCCTGACTGACTCCAGGGTGAGATGTCAGCACCGGTTATGGGATGTGTTTTTGTCCAACAGAAGGTGAAGATGCATCGTCCCCTTCTCTTGCAGCTTCCTATCTCTCGCTACAAGAGAGGCATCGGTTTGTTTTGACAACATTTACATCATTGAACTTCACCTTTTGAACACTTGGGGAATAATAACCTTTGTTATTATCACAAAGTTGTGAATTTGTTGGCAAAGCCGACTTCTGGGCGGAGTTTTATGACCGTTTTACACCAGTCAATCAACATGATGACGGCAGGCTACAACTGCAGCAACTTTCATGATTTTAAATCCATGTTGAAACCGCTTGGAGAACTTGTATCACATCAGTTCCTCTCAGCTATACTTTGATAAGCAGCTTTTAAAAAACCCCGGTCCTTCTGATGTGACACTTCCTCCATCAAGATCAACAAACAAACAACGCAGAATGTCGACTCTCTGGTATTTTGACCTGAAAAAGAAGAAAGTATCTGCATGTTTTGAAGTCATGATGTCTTTTGAACCTGTTCTGTTCTCCTGTTGTCCCACAGATGATCTGTTTGTTCTCTCATATGAACCATCTGCTGCCTGTTTGTCAGGAGTTCGCACACGCTGGTGTGAGCTGAGGAGGCAACACCTCCCGAGAGTGAAAACAGTGACGACATTCACACGTTGTCAGACGGCAAAGATCAGCTGCCTTCAAAACTTGGTGAATATTTCTGGAGCCGCCTGCAGCCTCGCAGACTCGCGCTCCATATTCTGTGTTTCTCTTTCTCGATCTGTACTCTTTCTCTCCGTCTGGTTACTGCTGATCTTTATCATCTCACTCCGTCTGTGGCGATGAGCTGAGATCTGCTTGATCAATAATCTATCACAGAAGAGAAAGAGACGGTCTGCAGTGAAACAAATCAGAAGGACAGAGAAATAAAACGAGGACACCAGGGAATCAGAAGCCACTTTAACTTGGCTTAGAGGAATATTGTAGTGCCATTCCACCTTGAAGCTCTGTATTAAAGGTACAAACCAAGACTAGGAGGGTATTTTTGTCTGTCTTTAAGGGGCTGAGGTAGCAAGTCACATCTCTGGGAATGATTGGGCTGACAGGACCAGGAGAGGTGTGACACAGATGTAAACACAGCAGATGAAAATTTCAATATTCAAGGACACAATGAGGTCTGAGAGCTACCAGAAACAAGGAGAAGGCCAGCTCTCTGCAAGTTCTGTGTATGAAATGTCACACAAGATGTTGAATGAGTTGTTTCATGTCACGCCAAGTGGTAAGCATTGTTTGTTTGGTGTGGAAGAGCCGAAGACAAGCTAACGACGCAAAGAAGTCGCTTCACATCGTAGTTGTTCTCTTCCTGGGAAGATATTTAGATAAACAAGGATCAATGGAAAGGTTCTGAGAGAGAAGGGATGCCGACAGCTCACCTCCACGATGAGACGCGAAACAAGAGCAGACTGCACACAGCTGCAAAACTGAGCGCCCAATTCCAACACATGTTCTCCTCAGACTCTTTCCAAACAGAGCAGGTCTAGACCGTACTCTATGTTCTACTATTAACAAAGACCCAACATCAAGACCGGATCAGATCCAGTCCCATCTTCCAGACAGGACTCAGTCTGATCTCATCTTAATCCACCATGAACAGAGCACTTTGCAGCATTTAGCAAGTTACAGTGGCAAGGACAAACTTCCTTTAACAGGCAGAAACCTCCAGCAGGACCAGACTCATGTTAGACACACATCTGCTGAGACCGTGTTGGAGAGAGGGATAGAGGGAGATGAAGAGAGAGAGAGAGATGATAGTGGGGAGACTGATAGTAGTAGTTGTAGCAGCTGGAGTCTGGCACGTCCACAGCAGCAGAGATCCAGAGGAACCTACGAGACAAGGGAGCTCAGGGACTCCAGAAAGGTCTAAGAGAAGAGAGGGAGATGAGAAGAAGAAAAAAGAGGAGAATAATGGTGAAGGAATGACAGAAGGAAAGGACGGGATAAGAAAAGGAGACATAAAGGATGAAGAAACATGGAAAGAACAAAGAAAGGAAAGAAAGAAAGAAAGAAAGAAAGAAAGAAAGAAAGAAAGAAAGAAAGAAAGAAAGAAAGAATAAAGAAAGAAAGAAAGAAAGAAAGAAAGAAAGAAAGAAAGAAAGAAAGAAAGAAAGAAAGAAAGAAAGAAGAAAGAAAGAAAGAAAGAAAGAAAGAAAGAAAGAAAGAAAGAAAGAAAGAAAGAAGGAAAGAAGGAAGAAAGGAAAGAAAGAAAGAAAGAAAGAAGACAAACAAACAAACAAATAAATAAATAAATAAATAAATAAATAAATGAATCTACATCCACAGCAGCAGAGATCCAGAGGAACCTACGGGACAAGAGACAAGGGAGCTCAGGGACTCCAGAAAGGTCTATGGTTAGTAACTTTAATGGGACAGGAAGAGTTAAAGTGAGAGACAGGCAGAGAGAGGAGAGAGAGGGAAAGACAGGATCCCAGTGTGTCAGTCTAAGCCTATAGCAGCATAACTAAGACCTGGTCCAAGCCTGATCCAGCTCTAACTACAAGCTTTATCAAAAAGGTAAGTTTGAAGCCTCGTCTGCCTCCTGGACCCTGACAGGGGGACGATTCCAATTGAGAGATGCCTGATGGGTCAGATAGTGGTGAGACGGATAGTAGTAGCTGTAGCAGCTGGAGTCAGGTCAGGGCTAACCTACGGGACAAGGGAGCTCAGGGACTCCAGAAAGGTCTATGGCTAGTAATTTTAATGGGACAGTGTGTCAGTACCCCTGTCAGTCTAAACCTATAGGAGCATAACAAAGACCTGGTCCAAGCCTGATCCAGCTCTAACTATAAGCTTTATCAAAAAGGAAAGTTTGAAGCCTACTCTTAGAAGAAGGGAGAGGGTGTCTGCCTCCCAAACCCTGACTGGTAGATGATTCCAAAGGAGAGGCGCCTGATGGGTCAGATAGTCGTAGTTGTAGCAGCTGGAGTCTGGCACGTCCACAGCAGCAGGTCAGAGCAAACCTACGGGACAAGGGAGCTCAGGGACTCCAGAAAGGTCTATGGGATTTACTGTACAGTTGATGTGGGTTGTTTTCTGGGAGCATGACGTCCCTGACAATGTCACAGATGATCCTGACAGGAAGTGATCCTGTTCTTCCTCTATGGTTTCAGGCTCAGTCTCCCTCCTCTCTCTGACAGTTCATATAGAATGATTTAGGAAGCTTCGCTCTGTTTTCATTCCTCCCTCTGTTATTTTCTCGCCTCTTTCATTTTTTTGTATTCTGTGTTTTTTTTTGGGCCGAGCTCATAAACACAGACTCTGCGGCTCCGTCTCTCCCACGCAGAGATGGAAATATAACGCAGCAGCTCGAGCGACTGTCACAGCAGAGCGTCCTCCTGGAGACCGGGCCGGCCTCAGACTGGGTGATACTGCGAGTGAGATGGATGTGCAAATGTTATGCAAATGTGCTGAAACATATCACAGTTTCAGATGGAGAATCTCACCTCTGACACTCTGTGAAGAATCGGAGTTTTGTTATCAGGCAAACTTAAGCCTGGAGAGAAACTGATGATTGATGTATTCATAGAAGCTTAGAGGCGGGACCTGTCAGGGTGGTAATCAGATATCCAACACTACTGGAAATACAATACAGACCTAAATATAAGACAGTATGATTTTTCCTCGCCTTTTAATATCAATATTTGTTCACAACAGTGGATGGCGCCACTTATCTTTAAAGCAAGTTAACCCCTCGGCTAGCAGTCGCTCACAACGTCAGCACCAGGGGGATGAAAGGTGGAGAGACACAGTGACAGTCCAGAACAAAGTGGATCAGGAGTAGGCGGAGCTAGACCCACCTCAAAAAAGCTGGTTGCAGATTTTGAGTTTTTCTTTTACCATTGACTATTTCTTTATTTTGATCCTTTGAGGCTTTAATCCCTTTCATAGCACCACCCCTATATTCAAAGATAAACATGCATTTTTGTTCTCAATGTCCAATATCAAATGGTGTTTAATTTATTTTTTTCAGTTTGTTTTTGAAAATTATCTGTATTATTTTTTATTCTATCTTATTCTATCTTATTTATTGATTTATGTATTTATCTATTTGTATTTAATATTTAATTTAATTATTTTATTTATTTATATATTTAATTATTTATTTATCTATTTGTATTTAATATTTTTTTTATTTACATATTTATATAATTATTTATCTATTTTTATTTAATATTTAATTTAATTATTTAATTTATTTATTTATTTATATATTTATTAATTTATATATTTGTATTTAATAATTTAATTTATTTTTGTATTTATTTATTTATATATAAATGTTTTTATTGCTGTCGTACCTTGTCAGCGTATTTATTTTCTAAATATCAACCTTGTTATCTTATTGTAGTTTCACTATTATTTATTTTCCTATTTATTTTTTTATCTTTTATTTTAAATTAATATAATTTACTTTTAGTGGTTGTTTTTTCATTAATTCACTTATTGTGTTTCTTATACAAAAACTTGCTTTAATTGATTACATGCATTTTTTGAATGCAATGTGTAAAAATTCAACTAAACAGATCTTTGATTTTAAAAAAGTAGGCGGAGCTATTCAACAACGGAGGCGGAGTTATGATGCATGGTTATCAATGCAGCAGAGACTTCAAACAACTGACAAAGCCTTTAAATGCTTACATATTTATCACATCTCACTACATGTGGTCGGTACTTGGAGCTCTTTGTGAGTGTGTTGATGAAAAACAGATTGAAGATACGCCCCTTGCGCCTTGGAGAGCACCACTCATGTCCATCTCTCGGCTGTTTTGAGGACGGCGGTAAGACTTCCTCTGACATATTTCAGTAACAGTTGTTTAAAGTCTCTGCTGCTTGGGTTCAGTCGTGTCTGGTTTGTCCGATACTTTAAATATGAATTATAAATTATATCAAACACAACCAAATAAAAAAAGAAACTTGAACTTATACACGAAGCTTGGGCTTGCCACTCCTATTTCCATTATTGAGAACCAATCCCTTCTCTCCAACCTCTATCCCCTGTATCTGAATTTGATATGTATGGTCTTGGTCTTGTCTCAGTCTTGCCCTGCCTTGGTCTTGTCGTGGTCTCGGTGCACTCTGGTCCCTGACATGTCTTGGCCTCAGTTAATGCGGTCTTGACTACAACACTACCACTGACTCCCAAAAAACAACAACAGCAGGAAAACTACAAACAGGGATTCTGCAACATTCTATTTTCACTTGCGCAATATTTCTAAAATTAGACACTTCCTATCTCAGAGCGACGCAGAAAAACTAGTCCATGCATTTGTTACCTCCAGGTTAGATTACTGTAACTCCCTCTTATCAGGCTGCCCCAATAAGTCTCTAAAGATTCTTCAGCTAGTTCAAAACGCCGCAGCTCGAGTATTGACTAGAACTAGGAAGAGAGAGCACATTTCTCCAGTGTTAGCTTCTCTTCACTGACTCCCAATAAAATGTAGAATAGAATTTAAAATCCTTCTTTTAACCTACAAAGCCCTTAAAAATCAGGCACCCTCGTATCTTAAAGAGCTCATAGTGCCCTATTACCCCTCTAGAACTCTACGCTCCCAACATGCAGGCTTGCTAGTTGTACCTAAAATCTCTAAAAGTAGTGTGGGAGGTAGAACCTTCAGTTATCAGGCCCCTCTCCTTTGGAATCATCTACCAGTCAGGGTCCGGGAGGCAGACACCCTCTCCACTTTTAAGAGTAGACTTAAAACTTTCCTTTTTGATAAAGCTTATAGTTAGAGCTGGATCAGGCTTGGACCAGCTTTTGTCATGCTGCTATAGGCCTAGACTGCCGGGGGAACTGGCACACTGACACACTGGGATCCTAGCTCACCTTCTTCCCCCCAACCCCTTCATCACTTACTTTAACTCTGCCTGTCCCATTAAAGTTACTAACCATAGACCTTTCTGGAGTCCCTGAGCTCCCTTGTCTCGTAGATTCCTCTGAGCTGCCGTAGACGTCCTCCTGCTGTGGACGATCTGGACTCCAGCTGATACGGACGTGCTGGACTCCAGCGGCAACAGCTTCTACGACTCGTCTCATCACTATCACCTCTCTCTCTTACTCCCCTCTATCTGTCTTTCCAGACTCAACTCGGTCTCAGCAGATGTGTGTCTAACATGAGTCTGGTCCTGCTGGAGGTTTCTGCCTGTTAAAAGGAAGTTTTTCCTCACCACTGTAACTAGCTAAATACTGCGATGTGCAATGCTCATGATGGATTAAGGTGGGGTCAGACTGAGTCTTACCCTGTCTTGGTGTTGGGTCTCTGTTCATAATTTGACATAGAGTGGTCTAGACCTCCTATGTTTGTAAAAGCGTCTTGAGATAACGTTTGTTGTGATTTGGCGCTATACAAATAAAGATTGATTGATTGATTGATTGAACATCACAGTCCAAAAACCCGTCAGAGATGTTGTTGACTGATCCACTTCCTCTAAATGTTTCCAGCGCCTGAGAAATCCAACAACACTCACGTGAACTTCAGCTTCGCTTTGTGTTTAGCATCTGACAGCTGAGGTTTTTCCCAGCATGGCCACATGTTGCTCCGACTGAACGCCGGCATGGAACTGAACAAAGTGATGTAATCTAAAAATCACACACACACAACATCCTGACACATCTCATCCTGTTCCTTCTGTGGGAACTCAATGACATCGTAACTATTACCTCATGTAATATCAGCCTTGATGTTTTCCCCTGCAGGTTTATCCCTCATGAAAATGTATTAACGCGTTGTGACGTGAGTGTGGGCGGTGTTTATTTCCAGGCGAGGTGTCAGTGTAACACACAGAGGGAGAAACCTGATTATTTTAATTCTCCACGGCGTCCCCGTCAGAGCCGGAGTCGCTTCTCGTTCCCTCGTTTCTCAGGAACGACACAGAGGGAAGTTTCAACTTGTGTTAGGTTGGGAAATATTGCAGAGTCATGCTCAGTAGGAGGTCACAGTGATGGATTTGTGTTTAATCACATTGGATATTTTTAAACCTGTATTTATGCAAACGAATGTTATTTTCAGAACCAGAATTAAACAGGATTTGGAGTCAGTATCATAAATCACACAAAAACAACCCCGTGCTTCACTCTCACACGAAGCTGCTGGCGCCTGTGGTGATATACAGTAGAGATTTAAAATCTCCCTCAATGCAAATATAACCGTTTTAAAAATTCATTTAGAGAATCACAGTTTTAAATGATGTTTCATGAGGCAGTATGGAGTCATGGTGGTGTTATCTTTCCTCTTACTTAATGCAGATCTTGAGTTATATGGATGTTAATATTAATTTATTGTTTGTGTGTTCATGTTTTTTATTTCCTGTTTGTAAATACTGCTGAGGAGGCTGTTGAGTGTGTGCAGCACTTTAGTCCAAGACACATTTCCCCAAGAAGACAAAGTGTATCGTACTGAACTGAATCATATTGTTTAAAAACCTTGTTCAGGTCTCAATTAGTGATGCTGTCCCTCTAAAGGACTTTTTTTAAAAATACACTGTGTAAACAATCAAAACATGTTGTATTGTATCATATTGTATTGTATCATATTGTATTGTATCATATTGTATTGTATCATATTGTATTGTGTCATATTGTATTGTATCATATTGTATTGTATCATATTGTATTGTGTCATATTGTATTGTGTCATATTGTATTGTATTATATCGTATTGTATTGTATCATATTGTATTGTATCATATTGTATTGTGTCATATTGTATTGTATCATATTGTATTGTACCATATTGTATTGTGTCATATTGTATTGTGTCATATTGTATTGTGTCATATTGTATTGTGTCATATTGTATTGTATCATATTGTATTGTGTCATATTGTATTGTGTCATATCAAATTGTATCATATTGTATTGTGTCATATTGTATTGTATCATATTGTATTGTGTCATATCAAATTGTATCATATTGTATTGTGTCATATTGTATTGTATCATATTGTATTGTGTCATATTGTATTGTGTCATATTGTATTGTATCATATTGTATTGTATCATATTGTATTGTATCATATTGTATTGTGTCATATTGTATTGTATCATATTGTATTGTGTCATATTGTATTGTGTCATATTGTATTGTATCATATTGTATTGTGTCATATTGTATTGTGTCATATCAAATTGTATCATATTGTATTGTGTCATATTGTATTGTATCATATTGTATTGTATCATATTGTATTGTATCATATTGTATTGTGTCATATCAAATTGTATCATATTGTATTGTATCATATTGTATTGTGTCATATTGTATTGTATCATATTGTATTGTGTCATATTGTATTGTATCATATTGTATTGTATCATATTGTATTGTGTCATATTGTATTGTATCATATTGTATTGTATCATATTGTATTGTGTCATATTGTATTGTATCATATTGTATTGTATCATATTGTATTGTATCATATTGTATTGTATCATATTGTATTGTATCATATTGTATTGTGTCATATTGTATTGTGTCATATTGTATTGTATGGTAAGCCTGAATCCAAAGAGTAAAGCATGCTGAGTGAGAGAGCATTGATTTTTTACATCATACATATTTTGTCTTCTTAACTGAAATAAATTCAAGTTTTAAGATTGATTATTGCAAATGCTTGTATCCCGATAACAAATATAAATGTTAACACTTTGAGTGAACACGCTTTGATCTGGTGCACCTGCCCTAAAATACACAGTACATTGCAACAATAAGAGTCCACCTCATGGCTGCAGGCCGAGGGAACCTACTGGAACAACTCAGAAACGTTTGTATTGGGGCGCCATTGGCCTAGCGGTCTAAGCGTGCCCCCCATATAGTCCTCGTCGCAGAGGTCGCAGGCTCGATTCAAACCTCGACCATTCACTGCATGTCCTCCCCCACTCTCCACTCCCCACATTTCCTGTCTCTCTTCAGCTGTCCTATACATTATAAATTACAACTTTAAAAAAGGAAAGAAAGAAACGTTTGAATTGATATTCATTTGGGCTGAAAATGAAGGAAAATATAGGAAAAGTTCAGAGCATTCTATTCCCTGAGAAAGTGCAGCTGCAACAACTGTCAGAGTGCTGACAGCAGCTGAAGGTGTTGACAGAGCTGGTGAGCGGCGGCAGGGTGAGGAAACATCTGCATCACCAAATCAAGCCCCCCTCCTCCTCCTCTGCCGCCGCCGCCGCCCCCCCTCCCAGGGGCGTCTCCAGCTAATTTTAGATAAGTGATGTTGTTGGGTCTTTCTGTCCTCATTAAGCCAGCCGGGCTCAAACACACACACATGAATCATACAGCTCATCACTAATTTAACACAGTGGAATTTGTTTGCTGCTCTGCACACTAACACGCCGCCTCCAGATACAGTCTGTCTGCACGCACCACAGAAGAAGAAGAAGCTGAGGCAACAGCTGGGATCAACTCTTTATGTCAACGCAGTAAGAGAAACATTTGTCTGAAGACGTCATCCACGCTGCATCCTGCTCCGAGGGAGGATGACGTTAATGAATAAAAATGAAGACGGAGCGTGTTTTTGAAGTTTCAGGGAATCTGTCAGAAGTTAGAGTCACAAAGAAGTCATGACTGCAACCACACAGACGAATTAAACCTTATGACTCTGCAGATACCAAATAAAGACTCATATAAAGCTGTGATTTGCAAAGTGAGGCGCAAACATTGAAGCATTACAAGAAAAGAAACACATTCTTGCTTCTGAGAGGCATTTTGAACCCACAAAATAAAGAATGAAGCACATCATTTTGTGCTTCATACGCAGACCCTTGTATTGAAAATGTTACTTTGTTTTCCCCAGCTTGAACCGACATAACACTCAGAATCTCAACGCCAACACTTTCAGAGGTACAAGTAGAGCTGGGCGATATTGAAAATGATGTTATAACATCAGTCAATATCATGATTTCGTTTAAATTTAAAAAAGGTAGATTTTTTGGTCCCGAGTGAAAGTTGAAGAAACCAGACAGTTTGTGTCAGGATTTAGTTTTCTGATAAACTTCTTGAATCCATCATTTCTGACGGCGCTAACAGGAAGTAGATCTATTTTGCAAGATGAGATTTTTGTGAAGTTTCAGTTTGTAGATTCTTATTTTTCTCAGGTTGAGGTTATTTGCACAATTTGATTTAAATTTACAACAAAGGAATATCAAAATGTGTACTGTGTATCAGTTTATAGAGTATGTGCACAACCCTCTAAGATTACTAAGGGTTACAGGCAGAGTGATGTCGTTTCCCACAGTGCAGTGAATGCATCACGGTTATTCAGTGTTCAGTTGTCCTACGGTCGCGGTTGACATTGAACGTGTTAGAAATGCACAGCAGAAGTTGTCTCTGTCTTCTTCCTTTACCCACATCCTGAAAGTAGATTTAATGAAGTGTATTAAGTTAATAGTTAACGCAGAGTCGACTCAGTGTCTGACTAACGACTCTGCTTTGAGCTGCTAGGTTTTGAGTCCTCTTCAGAGTCGCTGTCGCTCGTTTCAGCTGTGTTTACACCTGAATGTCTTTAAGCCCCGCCTACCTCTCACACCCTGCGACATGATTGGCAGTTCAATGCCGTCTTCTTCTTCTGTCTAATGTCGGGTGGCAACTAGCATTTAAGGCTCACTAGCGCTGCTTCCCTTTTTATTAGTTGGGGGGTGTTTATTTATATTGAATGTTTATCGAATATTTTTTATATTTATATCAAGAAAAATGTCATCAGGATAATCATCATTATCGAATCATCGCCCAGCCCTAGGTACAAGTGTTGTCAGAGCTGTTCCCATCTCGTCTGTTTCTCTAAAGCAACTTCAGGAATGTGTAATCCAGCAGACACAGGATGAAGTGTGAAAACTTCAGGTGTAAATCCAAGAGTTAAGACAGTGCTATCACCAAATCTGAGACTCTGTTAATCCTCTGAAGCTAGAGAAGGACCTCAAACTGCTTCAACAACTCTGTGTTCAATAAGGAAGAGACAACACTTGAGGAGACAGAAATAGATGCAGCCCCAAAGGCATCACCCATTTGGACATCTGGGGTTCAACCTATCATCCAAGTACTGTACACCTCTCGTTCGCCCAGGTAGGGAACGCAGATATCCGCCGAAAAGTAGGCCAACTCAACTTCTGTCCTCCTCTCTCAACACAGGAACCAACGAGGGATGCTGAACCAGAGGCATGTTGGCTGAATCTCAACTCCCGAGTCCCCCTGGGAATTTAGGCCACCTCAACGCCCAGTTATCTAACCCCATTCATCCAAGTCTACCTTGAAATACTCATCAAACTATACCTTGACCCTAGTCCTACCTGGACACCACATGTCCCACCATACCTTTACCCCAATGCATCAAATCCTCTCGACCCCCATTCATCTAAATCTACCTCAACCCCTATTTATCCTTACCTACCTTGTTCCCAGTAAACAAACTATACCTTCACCCAAATAGATCCAACCCAACCTCCACCCCAGTTATCTCACCCTACCTTGGTCCCCTCTCATCTCAACGTCTCAAATCCCAATTCAACCCAAACTACCTCAAATCCCAATCCATACCCCCCTACCCAAACTATCCATATCACACTACCTTGACCCCGTTCATCCAACCCTACCTCAACCCCAGTTCTCACCCTACCTTGGTCCCCTCTCATCTCAACCTCTGGAACCCATTTCAACCCAACCTACCTTAAATCCCAATCCATACCACCCTACCCAAACTATCCATATCACACTACCTTTAACACCTTTCATTCAACTCTACCTCAACTCCCTTTCATCCCACTCAACCTTGACCCTTACCCATCACCCTTACCTTGATCCCATGGATCCCACCATACCTCAATCACCTCTTATCCAACTCTAACATGACCTTAGTTCACCCTAATCTACCTTGACCCCGTTCATCCAACCCTACCTTTACACATGATTTAACCCACACTATCTTGGCCCCTTTTAAGTCCGCTTAACCCCGCCTCTTTTTTATCAAATCCTCTCAACCCCTATTTATCCTTGCCTACCTTGTTCCCAGTAAACAAACTATACCTTCACCCAAATACATCCAACCCTACCATAACCCCAGTTATCTCACCCTACCTTGGTCCCCTCTCATCTCAACCTCTCGAACCCAATTCAACCCAACCTACATCAAATCCCAATCCATACCACCCTACCCAAACTATCCATATCACACTACCTTTAACCCCTTTTATCCAACTCTACCTCAACTCCCTTCTGTCCCACTCAACCTTGACCCTTACCTATCATTCCTACCTTGATCCCATGGACCCCACCATACCTCAATCGCCTCTTATCCCACTCTACCTTGACCTTAGTTCATCCCACTCTACCTTGACCCCGTTCATCCAACCCTACCTTTACATATTCTTTAACCGTCACTATATTGGCTTGTTTTAAGACACCCTAACCCCGCCTCTTTTCATCAAATCCTCTTGACCCCCATTTGTCTCAATCTACCTCAACCCCTATTTATCTTTACCTACCTTGTTCCCAGTAAACAAACTATACCTTCACCCAAATGGATCCAACCGTACCTCGACCCCAGTTATCTCACCCTACCTTGGTCCCCTCTCATCTCAACCTCTGGAACACATTTCAAATCCCAATTAATTCCACCCTAACCCAACGCCATGACCCCCGTTCATCCAACCCTACCTTTACAGATTCTTTAACCCACACCATCTTGGCCCTTGTCAGTCACGCTAACCCCACCTCTAGTCATCAAATCCTTGCAGCTACAAGCTGTGACGCTTCATTCTCATCTGGCTGAGTACACAGACATGACAGGTAGCGTGTCATTTTTCGTGACTTTAAGTGGCAGGAAAGCAGGAAAGCAAAGATTCAGTCTAAAATCATCAGAAACATCATCCGCCAGTGTTCCCTTACCTTGAACAATCGTAGGATGTTTGCAACCATGATGGAGACGGAGCTTGCTGACGCCCCGATGACGCCCACCACTTTATCCGGCTTGGCGAAGATGGGCGGGTCTCCATTAGCACAGCGTACATCAGAGCCGTCCCTCTCAATGAGGGCCTGCACGAATGTGAGTGACTGCTCCAGAGCGTAGGTGTCGCGAGAACACGTGTCCAGAATGCGAGCCCCGAGCGTCACGTTGGGCAGCAGCTCCGGGTCCTTGTTGATGAGGTCAATGGCAAACAGCATGGCCTCCAGCCGGTGGATTCCCTTCTCCTTCTTGAGCTCACCACAGGGGACGCCCCTCTCACCACGAGCGTGCACAGGGAACAAGCCACCCAAGATGATGTCACCATCCAGCCTGATGGAGTGGGCGTACTCCTGCAGGGGCAGCTGGGAGTCGGCTAAGATGGTGGGCTTTTGTGAGGCACAGCCCAGCAGCCAGCAGCTCTCGAGCATCAGCAGAGAGAGGAGGCAGCGGCTGGCGACCCTCGGGGGTTTCAAACCCCTCGCCATTTTTTGGTGAGGCAGGCAGCGGGGAAAGGGAGCGGTGATATGATCGTACGATCAACAC
>NC_048277.1:37129416-37174416 GCF_009762535.1 Notolabrus celidotus | reverse complement strand
CAAGTTAAATTTTTTTTTGATTCAACTGAAATTATTTGAACAAATTATTTATTTTCAATTTTCACTTTCATAAATATTTTAATATTTAAGGTCTTATTTTTTTCTGTTTCATATTTTATGTTTCAGCTTCAAATCCAGATTTTTCCAGTTTCAAATCGTTTTTTTTCACTTTCAGATTGTATTTTTTCAGTTTCAGACTTTTGACCCTGTCCTGTCGTGGGAGGCGTGGCATCCGCTGAAAGGGGCGTTGAATCATGAGTGATGGCATAACAAGGAAGGCTTAGAACCTCCCTCGAGCACGTTGCCTTCAGGAAACGTAGGTACCGCGAGCACTGCGACTCTTCGCTGTCTTTACAGCAAATTCACGGATTGGCAGAGAAAAAACGAACCCCAGTGGCAAAGTTCCGTTTAGCAAGCTCAACCAGGGCAACCTGCCGGCGACAAAAAACAGTGATTATTTCTTACCTGTATGCTGTCGCCGGCAGGTTGCCCTGGTTGAGCGGCCATCGCGGGCGGTGCGTTCACTGTGGTAGGTGGAAGTGGGAAACGTCACCCCTACAGTGGGGCTGTTGAACAGCAAAATCTGGCCTTGTTTATCGCTCTTATACCGCCATTCACTAGCAAGGACCACGCCACACAAGGATATAAGTTGAACATTTAATGAACTAGTTGTGCGTAGTGTGCCCAGCAGAAGGAGACTCAGGATGGGGGTTCCGTCTCAGCGTTATCCTGCCGGAGCTGATCTTGACCCAGGTTGCACCTGGAAGTAGACAGGGCATAGAAGGAGCGAGCACGAGTTGAGTAGGAGAGGACAAGAAAATAGGTTAAGGGCAGGAGAGTAAGGTGAGGGAGGGTGGGTTGAAGAATCACGGACAAGCAGTTGGAGTAGGCTGGCTACGTTTAAGAAGGCTTGTCAGGTGATTGAGGGTGTGGTTTAGGCGTGGTCCTGCTCCCGAATCTAAGTTAACACCTTAACTTCATTTAGTGCCGACAATAGTCTGACACCGCTTGCTAAAAGGAACTTTGCCACTGGCGTTTCTGACTTCTAAGCCTTCCTTGTTATGCCATCACTCATGATTCAACGCCCCTTTCAGCGGATGCCACGCCTCCCACGACAGGACAGGGTCAAAAGTCTGAAACTGAAAAAATACAATCTGAATGCGAAAAAAAACTATTTGAAACTGGAAAAATCTGGATTTGAAGCTGAAACATAAAATATGAAACTGAAAAAAATAAGACCTTAAATATTAAAATATTTATGAAAGTGAAAATTGAAAAAAAATAATTTGTTCAAATAATTTCAGAGTTGAATCAAAAAAAAAAAAAAAAACTTGAAAAAACTTTTCATATGCTCATTTTTATTTTGAATACATTGATTTATTTTTCAAATTTCAAGCTCAAAACTTGAACTTTCAGTTTTAATTATTTTTTTCAAATGATCAAAACATTTGACCTGGATATAGCTCCATAGAAACACAGGGAGCAAGAACTACAAAATAAAACAGGAAACACAAGAAAATACAACAAGAGACGAGGATCACTAAACACACAAGAGGGAGACGAAGGAGAACTAATACAGAACAAACACAGGGAGGAACCAAGGCATGAAACACAAGGACAACACTAAACTAAGCATCAAGTCATGACATCAGGATTCTAACTCACATAATCACCAACTCACTGAACATTATCCCTGACTGAAGAACTAAAGAACCAAACCAGACTCAGAGAAAACTTCACTTTAGTTTATTTGAAAAATCAAGACAAGAAAATGACTTTTTCATTCACACTGTTCATCAGTAACATGTCCCAGAATTCAACACTTCACATAAAACACTCGACTATTAATTGTGACTATTACATGAAAGCAGAATGAGATTTTGTTGTTGAAGAAAACACAGCAGGGGGCGCCAAACCCACACAAACAGAAAGGTTCTCACAGGAGCTCGTTTGTTGTCTTTGCTCAATGAAAGAAGAACAAAGAACCTGATCAGACGCAACAGAAATTCACAGAAATCAAGAAAACAAAATGACTTTTTTCAGACACACTGTTCATCAGTAATATGTCCCAGAATTCAACACTTCTCATCTAAAGATCCATCTGACACACGGACATTTAGGAAAAGTTACACAGAGGAAAATGTGGATTTTTGACACTGCATTGAATTGTGCTAAAAATCAAAAAGAACAATTAAAGAGACTTTTCAAATCTCTGATTTATTCTGATTCTTATTGATAATCCCTGATTAAAAGTGACTTCAAAGTCATATTTACAGATTCTATTTACAAAAACAATCCTTTATATGTCAAGAAGAGGTGTAACTGTGGTCATGGTCACCTGAAATCTTGTGCATGTCACCTCCTCTACAGTAAACAGCACGCTGCTGTTAACACCAACTCTCTGCAGACGCTCACAATTTGACTCTAACAGTTATAAAACTCAGATTATAATTTTAATCTCATGAAAGAAATGTTTGTCTTCAAGGAGTGAGCATGCTGTCAGCAGGATGAAACACATCAAGGGTCATATTCAGGAACTAAAGGACACCTTAAAGGCCTTAAAGACATTTGTGATGATGGACACCTCTTCAGGTGTTCTCTTTGACATCAACCTTTCTCTGAAACTCAGTGGTTGCTCTCCTCAGTTTGGTTGACAGGAGAGATGATCAGAGGAGCAGAGTTTTTACCTCCATCATTTTCACAGGGACCAAAGTATGGGTAGAGTTTCTCAGTGAAGGAGCAGCCAGTGAAGGAGTAGATCAGAGCTGCAGCATCAACGTCATAAAAGGAGACCAGACCCTCCTCATAGTCCACAAACACCCCCACCTTCTCAGGATCAGACTGCAGAGAGAGACGGACTCTAGGGTCAGCAAGAGCTTTGTACTCATTTTCATTCCTCAAATATATCGTCCAGAAACCTTTCTCAGGACTCAGTGTGATTAGTCCCTTCCTGTTGATCGACTCTCTGACCACTCCTAAAGCCCACCCAGTCTTCCCTTTAACCTGAACCTCAAAGTAAAATCTGCCTGAAGAGAAACTCTGCTTTGATAAGACACAGGGACAAGGATCAAATCTCTCTGGATTGTTTGGGAGATTCTTCCTCACATCACTGTCATGAACTTGTTTTCCATCATCAGACAGGATGAGATCAGGATGTGCTGTATCAGGATCAAGAGTCAGATCCACCTCATACTGCTGGACTCTCTTCAGCTCGGCCTCAGAGATCAGCTTCTTCATCTGTTCACTGAGCGTCTCCTCCAGCTGCTTCACAGCTCTCACCACAGTCCCCTCATATGAAGGTGGATGGACTCTGACTCCAGTCCAGTTCTTGGTGGGTGGAGCAGCGTTCAGGGCCGTGATGTTTTGGAGGAGGTGGAGGTGGTCTTCAGAGCGTGAGAGCTTCTTCACTTCAGAGCTTCTCTTCTCCAGCTCAGAGATTTCCTGTTGCAGCTCTTTGATGAAGCCTTCAGCCTGTTCCTCCGTCTCTCTCTGCTTCTCTTTGATCGTGTCCGTCAGATTATTTAGGCGTCTCTTAACAGTCTCCATCAGAGCGCTGAAGACCTGAACACCTTCTTCCACCTCTCTGTCTGCATTCTTCTTGCTGAGCTCCACTGACTGTTTGAACTCTTCAAGCTTCAGTCGTCTCTTCTGGATCATCTGCTGAATTTCAGCCTCTGTCTTCCCCAGCTCGGCCTTCTTTCCTTCATATCCTTCTCTCAGAGGAACAACATCATGAGTCTTGTGGTCTGAGTAGGGGCACATCATGGTCGTTCTTACAGAACAGCTCCAGCAGTTTGTCGTGCTTCTCACACATCCTGCCTTCCAGGTTCTCCACAGGGTCGATCAGCTGATGTCTCTTCAGACCGCTCATTGTCAGGTGAGGCTCCAGGTGAGTCTCACAGTAAGAAACCAGACACACCAGGCAGGACTTCAGGGCCTTCAATTTGGTTCCAGTGCAGACGTCACAGGGAACTTCTCCTGGTTTGGAAACTTGTTGCTCTGAGCTGCTGCTGCTGGCTTCCTGTTGAGCTGACTGTCTGAACTGAGCAGCCATCTCAGAGATGAAGGTGTTGACCTTCAGCTCAGGTCTTGTTTTAAAAACCTCTTTACAGTTTGGACAATCATAGAGGACTTTAACATCCCAGTGTTCAGTGATGCAGCTTTTACAGAAGTTGTGTCCACATGGTGTGCTGACAGGATCAGTGAACACATCCATACAGATGGAGCACAGGAACTGATCTTCAGTCAGCAGACAGCTGGCAGCAGACATTTCTACAACCTGAGGACAAAAAGAGAGGAAGAATAAAAACAAAGTATGAGAAGTGGAACATAGAAAGTGTCACCATTACAGGATATCATCAACAAGTCACAGACTTAAATAGTAAACGGACTAAAAACTAGCCGATCACTCATTCCTGTTCTACATATCCCGTTAATACGGCTCGTCTACTCATCAACACAAAAGCTAAATCATTGAAATTTAAACTGATGCTACAAAATCACATGAACACAATGGTAGGACTCTTCACATCAGGAGTGTGGGACATAAAGTCCTGCAAGCCAAATCCAGGAGCAGAACCACTTTGATCCAAACTTCTTCTGAAGAACCAAAACAGCAGTCAGGGAGTGATAGCAGGCCACACAATAACCAGGGCCTGACTGTCCAACACTCATGCAGCACAGCCTCGGAGCATCAGAAGGAGGGCCACAACCCAACCACCAGAGAACTCTGGACCGGACCAGAACCAGCCTCCAGACCAGAGAACTCTGGACCGGACCAGAACCAGCCTCCAGACCAGAGAACTCTGGACCGGACCAGAACCAGCCTCAAGACCAGGGAATTCTGGACCGGACCAGAACCAGCCTCAAGACCAGAGAACCTGTTCCTAGTGCTCCAGAAGTCACAACAGCTTACACACCAATCGATCCTCTCCTTCCCTCCTTCCAGACTGCAGAAACCCTGAAGAAGCGCGAGAGTGAGGCCCGGACACACACACCTGTATATATCAGTGCGCGCGCCGCCGCCCAGTAATCAACGCTCCTGAAGCTGGAACAGTGCCATGCAGAGACAGGGAGGGAGAGCCAACTCACCACACCTATGAGGACTTTCACCTCATAACCTCATACACAACCACTTTATTTAGACTGTGTTCACCTAGAAACACTTTATTATCCTATACAAATACTCTATTCTTCTATATTACCACTTAATTCTTGTATAGATCCTTCATTCTCTAATATAACAACTTTATTTAACTTGTTTCTTGTTTCCTCTTAAATGTTCAGTCAGTACATTTAGTCTTTGTAGGTCAGTGTACTCACCGCTGATGGACACAGATTCTGCTGTTCAGTTGAGAAAAACTCCAAGACTTTGCTTGAATTTGTCTTTAGAGAGAAACAGGGAGACTTTTCTCGACCGCAGCTCTGCTCACACTCAGACTAACTTTCACTTTCATTTCAGGAAAAGTGGCGTTCAAGCCCCTCCTCCTCCAGTGACGTCACACGCTGACACTACATATCAATTTAAAGCTGTTTTTATTTATTTAAATAGGATTTATCTAAACAGATAAAAAAGATTGATTCTCTCTGTTTTGTTTTATTTTAATTGTATTTAAATAAAGTACGAGTGCATCTCAAGGAGAAATCAGTCATCAAAAAACTGTCTTTATTATCACAAATGTCTTTGGTTCACTATTTTGTGATGTTATTTTAATGGACACCTGCCGGTTTAACCCACAGTTCAGTCAAACACTGTAATCTTTCTTTAGTTTTGATAAGTGTAATATCAATGTGAGATAAACACAAGATACTGCTGCTGAAAGAAAGGATGAGTGCTGAGTGAAGAAGCCCGCCCCACTACACCCTTTACTGATACATTTAGTACCTGACCCCATGGCTCCTCATGTCCCCCAAAGCCTGAGATAGAAAGGACAGATGGGGAGCGAGAGCCAGCACATCTCTGGGGTTATCAAGTGGGCTCCTCCCTTCACTGATGTTTCCTTTAGTCCGGCCCACGACACCTCAGAGAGTTAACTCTAGGGTCCCAGAGTAACCCCCCTCCATGCCAGCTCCCACCGTCCATCATCTCCACCAGCAGAACACCCCGATTTAATAACCCGACACATACAGTACTGCCACCTTCAACGGACCCAGGCTCCGTACATGCAAGCTCCAGGTGGTGACAACACCCAGACTACCTACTCTAGCACCTGGATCACAGCCCCACCACCCAACACCCAACAAGAAGAGTCTGCAGCTAGATGTTAGAGGACAGGGGAGGCAGAGCCAGGATGAGATGCTGGTCTACGCTGTGTGCTCTACCTCCCCTACTGAATATTTCCTGATTCTGTTTTGGCCCTCAGCTGATATCACTCCTCCTCATCCAGATCCTCTGACTGGTTTTAACTGCTTCGTCTGACATTTCCTTCACCGTCTGTCCCAGACTCCCAGTTCTCCCAGTAGTGAGAGTTGATGGTGCTCCAAACCCTCTACATCCTACTTCTACTGAACAAACCTGAACCTTTCTGCTGCCAACTCTGAGTACCTCAGCTTCTTCCTTTTATACGCCTCCTCCACGAGTCCTCCCGCTGTCAGCTCTGTACAACTATACAACAGGAGAGACTACAATGATCCGATGCTGCAATCCAGGCCCGCTCACCCTGTCAGGTGTCATGAATGGAAAAACTGGAAGTGCAGATTTAAAATAAAAGGTTTTAATAAACAAAACTTACTAAAAACGTCAAAGAGTCAAATCCAGATAAAACACAGGAGAGACGAACAATGATCCAACACAGGACGGGGGAAACAGAGGAGCTGAACACACAGAGTGATTAACACAGGTGTGGACACAGGACACAGGTGAGACTAATCAGGCTCATCAAAAAAGGAGGGAAACACACAAGGACAGGAAGTAACACTAAACTGGAAACACAGGGAGCAAGAACTACAAAATAAAACAGGAAACACAAGAAAATACAACAAGAGACGAGGATCACTAAACACACAAGAGGGAGACGAAGGATAACTAATACAGAACAAACACAGGGAGGAACCAAGGCATGAAACACAAGGACAACACTAAACTAAGCATCAAGTCATGACATCAGGATTCTAACTCACATAATCACCAACTCACTGAAAATTATCCCTGACTGAAGAACTAAAGAACCAAACCAGACTCAGAGAAAACTTCACTTTAGTTTATTTGAAAAATCAAGACAAGAAAATGACTTTTTCATTCACACTGTTCATCAGTAACATGTCCCAGAATTCAACACTTCTCATAAAACACTCGACTATTAATTGTGACTATTACATGAAAGCAGAATGAGATTTTGTTGTTGAAGAAAACACAGCAGGGGGCGCCAAACCCACACAAACAGAAAGGTTCTCACAGGAGCTCGTTTGTTGTCTTTGCTCAATGAAAGAAGAACAAAGAACCTGATCAGACGCAACAGAAATTCACAGAAATCAAGAAAACAAAATGACTTTTTTCAGACACACTGTTCATCAGTAATATGTCCCAGAATTCAACACTTCTCATCAAAAGATCCATCTGACACACGGACATTTAGGAAAAGTTACACAGAGGAAAATGTGGATTTTTGACACTGCATTGAATTGTGCTAAAAATCAAAAAGAACAATTAAAGAGACTTTTCAAATCTCTGATTCATTCTGATTATTATTGATAATCCCTGATTAAAAGTGACTTCAAAGTCATATTTACAGATTCTATTTACAAAAACAATCCTTTATATGTCAAGAAGAGGTGTAACTGTGGTCATGGTCACCTGAAATCTTGTGCATGTCACCTCCTCTACAGTAAACAGCACGCTGCTGTTAACACCAACTCTCTGCAGACGCTCACAATTTGACTCTAACAGTTATAAAACTCAGATTCTAATTTTAATCTCATGAAAGAAATGTTTGTCTTCAAGGAGTGAGCATGCTGTCAGCAGGATGAAACACATCAAGGGTCATATTCAGGAACTAAAGGACACCTTAAAGGCCTTAAAGACATTTGTGATGATGGACACCTCTTCAGGTGTTCTCTTTGACATCAACCTTTCTCTGAAACTCAGTGGTTGCTCTCCTCAGTTTGGTTGACAGGAGAGATGATCAGAGGAGCAGAGTTTTTACCTCCATCATTATTACAGGGACTAAAGTATGGGTAGAGTTTCTCAGTGAAGGAGCAGCCAGTGAAGGAGTAGATCAGAGCTGCAGCATCAACGTCATAAAAGGAGACCAGACCCTCCTCATAGTCCACAAACACCCCCACCTTCTCAGGATCAGACTGCAGAGAGAGACGGACTCTAGGTTCAACACAAGCTGCGTACTCATTTTCATTCCTCAACCATATCGTCCAGAAACCTTTCTGAGGACTCAGTGTGATTATTCCCTTCCTGTTGATCGACTCTCTGACCACTCCTAAATCCCACTTAGTCTTCCCTTTAACCTGAACCTCAAAGTAAAATCTGGCTGAAGAGAAACTCTGCTTTGATAAGACATTAACACAAGAATCAAATCTCTCTGGATTGTTTGGGAGGTTCTTCTCTTCATCTCCACAATGAACTTGTTTTCCATCATCAGACAGGATGAGTTTAGGATGTGCTGTATCAGGATCAAGAGTCAGATCCACCTCATACTGCTGGACTCTCTTCAGCTCGGCCTCAAACAGCTTCTTCATCTGTTCACTGAGCGTCTCCTCCAGCTGCTTCACAGCTCTCACCACAGTCTCCTCATATGAAGGTGGATGGACTCTGACTCCAGTCCAGTTCTTGGTGGGTGGAGCAGCGTTCAGGGCCGTGATGTTTTGGAGGAGGTGGAGGTGGTCTTCAGAGCGTGAGAGCTTCTTCACTTCAGAGCTTCTCTTCTCCAGCTCAGAGATTTCCTGTTGCAGCTCTTTGATGAAGCCTTCAGCCTGTTCCTCCGTCTCTCTCTGCTTCTCTTTGATCGTGTCCGTCAGATTATTTAGGCGTCTCTCAACAGTCTCCATCAGAGCGCTGAAGACCTGAACACCTTCTGCCATCTCTCTGTCTGCATTCTTCTTGCTGAGCTCCACTGACTGTTTGAACTCTTCAAGCTTCAGTCGTCTCTTCTGGATCATCTGCTGAATTTCAGCCTCTGTCTTCCCCAGCTCGGCCTTCTTTCCTTCATATCCTTCTCTCAGAGGAACAACATCATGAGTCTTGTGGTCTGAGTAGGTGCACAGCGCGCAGACACACATCTGGTCGTTCTTACAGAACAGCTCCAGCAGTTTGTCGTGCTTCTCACACATCCTGCCTTCCAGGTTCTCCACAGGGTCGATCAGCTGATGTCTCTTCAGACGTGAAGCTGTCAGGTGAGGCTCCAGGTGAGTCTCACAGTAAGAAACCAGACACACCAGGCAGGACTTCAGGGCCTTCAGTTTGGTTCCAGTGCAGGCGTCACAGGGAACTTCTCCTGGTTTGGAAACGCGTTGCTCTGAGCTGCTGCTGGCTGCTGGCTTTCTGTCTGAACTGAGCGACCATCTCAGAGATGAAGGTGTTGACCTGTAGCTCAGGTTTGGTGTTGAAAAACCTTTTACAGTTTGGACAATCATGTTGGACTTTAACATCCCAGTGTTCAGTGATGCAGCTTTTACAGAAGTTGTGTCCACATGACAAGGTGACAGGATCAGTGAACACATCCAGACAGATGGAGCACAGGAACTGATCTTCAGTCAGCAGACAGCTGGCAGCAGACATTTCTACAACCTGAGGACAAAAAGAGAGGAAGAATAAAAACAAAGTATGAGAAGTGGAACATAGAAAGTGTCACCATTACAGGATATCATCAACAAGTCACAGACTTAAATAGTAAACGGACTAAAAACTAGCCGATCACTCATTCCTGTTCTACATATCCCGTTAATACGGCTCGTCTACTCATCAGCACAAAAGCTAAATCAGTGAAAATTAAACTGATGCTACAAAATTATGGGGCGCTGTTTGTAAAGTTGTGCACACTGAAAATAACAAAGACTCTCCACATGAAGTGATACAGACTTAGCTTGTCCGTTCCATAGACTGGGTCAGTCTCTGAGTGTTGTTTGGTTCAGTGTGAATTAGTATGGGGTGCCGTTAGTACCAAAATAAGAGCTTCATAAAGTGATACAGATATCCCGACCACAGTCTGTCAGCACTGACTCCTTCTAGGTTATAGTCGGACTTCCTGCTTGTAAAAATGTTGGAAAGGCAGTTTTGGAGTTCATCAAGAGATTTCACAACGCTCAGAGACAGAACTGACCCGGTCTGTGGAACGGACAAGATAAGTCTGTATCACTTCATGTGGAGAGTCTTTGTTATTTTCAGTGAGCACAACTTTACAAACGGCGCCCCATAATTTTGTAGCATCAGTTTAATTTTCAATGATTTAGCTTTTGTGTTGATTAGAAGTTTCTTTGCAGTTGTTTATGAAGCTTTTATTTTGGTATTTCTGCTAGGCGTCAGTGTGAATTTGCATATCAGTTAAATATTTAGGATCAGGAGCAACATTTAACATTTAGATTTAACATTTATAATTAACTATAAACATTTAGATTTAACATTAAAAATTTAGATTTAACGTTAAAAATTTAGATTTAACATTTAGAATTAACTTTTTACATTTAGATTGATATTGGACATTTAATATTTAGATTTAAAATTAATATTTAGGTTTAACATTTATATTTAACTATCAACATTTAGAGTAACATTTAGAATTAAAGCCGCAAGCGCCGATGAACGGGCCCTCGCACACCCGCGGCCGCCGCCTACGCGAGTCGCCGCCACATGTAAACCGTCGCCTGATATTTGCCATCACATGATGCGAAAGCTAGATCTGAGAGTATATACGGCCTCAGGTGGTGCAAATGTTCCAAGTTTTTGGCAGATTGCCAAGAAAACCTCAAAACTTGACAGTGTGCCACGCCCACAATTTTAGTCTGAACAGAATTACTTTAACAATAATTTAATCATCAATATGTCTGCTATAGAATGTGCCTTGTTTGGACTGAATCAGAGAAAAACTCTAGTAGGAGCTCTCAAAAGTATGCACCCTTATTTGGGCGTCATTCTTCACAATCAAAGCTGTATGTGCGTTTGATGCCCCGCCTCAACGCCTGCCACGCCCACATTTTTTGTCTGATCAAAATTTGTTCTGATAATTTTTTCTCGTCAAGGTGTCTACTATAGGTTGCTCTTGGTTTGGACTGAATCAGAGAAAAGCTCTAGAAGTTAATAGCGTTTGTATGCACCCTTATTTTGGCCCCGTTTTTCATGTTCAAAGCTAGGTGGCGCTCTTCCTGTTGAGTTTAGGATATGGGTGCAAGAGGCTTTTTTGTGCGTCCTGATGCCATGAATATGGGTACAATTTTTCAAGCATGTAGCTCAAAATAACCCTTATGGGGCGTTGGATGAGGTGAGATTACGTGCATTTTAAAGTCACAAAAATCAATTTCCGATGTTTTTTTTTATGCCACGCCCCAAAGTCTGACACGCCCACAACTTTCGTCTGAACGGAATGCCTTTACTTTGTATTAATCGTCAATGGGTTTCCTATAGAATGTGCCTAGTTTGGACTGAATCGGAGAAAAGCTCTAGGAGAAATTAGCAAAAGTATGCACCCTTGCACGGACCCATTTTGGCCCCATTTTTCATGTTCAAAGCTAGGTGGCGCTCTTCCTGTTGAGTTTCAAATATGGGTGCAAGAGGCTTTTTTGTGCGTCCTGATGCCATGAATATGTGTAAGACTTTTCATGCATGTAGCTCAAAATAACTCTATGCGTAGCATGTTATTTTTACCTCTAGGGGGCGCTACTGAATTTTTTTTTGCGAGACCTATAATAAGTTGCAATTTTCACCAGACCCGATGAGTGTGCAGAGATATCCGTGCTTTCATTCACGTTCAGGGGTCCAAAAATGCGTTTTAAGTGGTGGAAGAAGAACAATCCTTAGGGTTACAATAGGGCCTTCGCCACCAGCGGTGCTCGGGCCCTAATTAACATTTTACATTTAGATTTATATCTAACATTTAATATTTAGATTTAAAATTTACATTTTGATTTAACATTTCAACTTAGATTTATAATTAGCATTTAGATTTAACATTGATTGTAACTTAAATATATTTTCCACAACAAATTAAATGTGAAGAAAATCACAAATATTTCTCTGAATGTGAAAAAAAGGGACTTTTTCTTTTTCTTTGAGGTTTTGGAGCTAAATGTGGAGAATTGTTGATGTTATTTTCAGTGAGCACAACTTTACAAACAGCGCCCCATACACAATCACATGAACACAATGGTAGGACTCTTCACATCAGGAGTGTGGGACATAAAGTCCTGCAAGCCAAATCCAGGAGCAGAACCACTTTGATCCAAACTTCTTCTGAAGAACCAAAACAGCAGTCAGGGAGTGATAGCAGGCCACGCAATAACCAGGGCCTGACTGTCCAACACTCATGCAGCACAGCCTCGGAGCATCAGAAGGAGGGCCACAACCCAACCACCAGAGAACTCTGGACCGGACCAGAACCAGCCTCCAGCCTAGAGAACTCTGGACCGGACATGAACCAGCCTCCAGCCCAGGGACCGGACCAGAACCAGCCTCCAGACCAGAGAACTCTGGACCGGACCAGAACCAGCCTCCAGACCAGAGAACTCTGGACCGGACCAGAACCAGCCTCCAGCCCAGAGAACTCTGGACCGGACCAGAACCAGCCTCCAGCCCAGAGAACGCTGGACCGGACCAGAACCAGCCTCCAGACCAGAGAACTCTGGACCGGACCAGAACCAGCCTCCAGACCAGAGAACTCTGTACCGGACCAGAACCAGCCTCCAGACCAGAGAACTCTGTACCGGACCAGAACCAGCCTCCAGCCTAGAAAACTGCTTCCTGCTTCCTAACAGCTTACACACCAATCGATCCCTCCTTCCCTCCTTCCCTCCTTCCCTCCTTCCCTCCTTCCCTCCTTCCAGGCTGCAGACACCCTGAAGGAGCGCGAGAGTGAGGCCCGGACACACACACCTGTATATATCAGTTCGCGCGACGCCGCCCAGTAATCAACGCTCATGAAGCTGGCACAGTGCCATGCAGAGACAGGGAGGGAGAGCCAACTCACCACACCTATAAGGACTTTCACCAAATACACAAACACTTTATTTAGACTGTGTTCACCTAGAAACACTTTATTATCCTATATAAATACTCTATTCTTCTATATTACCACTTAATTCTTGTATAGATCCTTCATTCTCTAATATAACAACTTTATTTAACTTGTTTCTTGTTTCCTCTTAAATGTTCAGTCAGTACATTTAGTCTTTGTAGGTCAGTGTACTCACCGCTGATGGACACAGATTCTGCTGTTCAGTTGAGAAAAACTCCAAGACTTTGCTTGAATTTGTCTTTAGAGAGAAACAGGGAGACTTTCCTCGACCGCAGCTCTGCTCACACTCAGACTAAGTTTCACTCTCATTTCAGGAAAAGTGGCATTCCAGTCCCTCCTCCAGTGACGTCTTCAGGCCTCGTTGAAGCACACCTTGACGTGGCTTTGATCTAAGAAGAGTCTTATAATAATAATAATAATAATAATAATAATAATAATAATAACTGATATTAATATAGCACCTTTCAAGAAACCCAAGGTCGCTTCACAGGGTCAGGTAGGGGGTCTGGGGGGTGGGTAGGGATATCTAACGGGGAAAGGCCTTGAGGAAAAGGTGCATTTTGAATGTCTTCTTAAAAGTGTCCAGGGTTGGGGCGCTGCGGATGTCAGGAGGGAGAGAGTTCCACAGAGTGGGGGCCGCCACACTGAAGGCTCTGTCCCCAAAGGTCCGCAGCTTAGTCCGGGGGATGGAGAGGAGACCCAGGTCCGAAGACCGTAAGTTCCGGGATGGAGTGTGTTGGTGGAGGAGGTCAGCCAGGTATTGGGGGGCGAGGGCATGCAGGGATTTGTAGGTGAGGAGGAGGAGCTTATAGGTGATGCGGTACTTGACAAGGAGCCAGTGGAGGTGAATGAGAGTGGGGGTGATGTGCTGCCAGGGCTTGGTGTGCGTGAGAACCCTGGCTGCTGAGTTCTGCACGTATTGGAGCTGGTCCATTACTGGGTACCCCGAACAGGACTCCATTGCAGTAATCCAGCTGGGAGGTAATGAAAGCGTGGATGAGGGTCTGGGCAACTGGATCAGAGAGAGATGGACGCAGACGGGAGATGTTCTTCAGGTGATAGAAGGCAGACTTTGTGACTGATTTGATGTGTAACAGGAAGGAGAGGTTGAGTCAAGAATGACACCCAGGTTGCGGACTTCATGGGGAGATGGAACAGCCATCCACATGGAGGAGGAGATCTCCAACCTTCCTGAGCAGTGGCTTGGGGGCCACAACCACGAGCTCCGTCTTGTACTGTTGAGTTTGAGGAGTTTAGATGTCCTCCAGGTTTTTATGGCGTGAAGGCAGTTGACCAGAGACTGAGGGGGAAGCTGGGCGGATGGTGAGGTGCTGAGATAGAGCTGAGTATCATCAGCGTAACAGTGGAAATTGAGACCTGAAGTGCCGAATGATCTGACCGAGTGGGAGCATGTAGATGGTGAAGAGTAGGGGACCGAGCACAGAGCCTTGGGAGACACCTTGGTTGACAGGGGCCGGGGGGGAGGATGAGCCGTTGATGCTGACAAACTGAGTCCTGTGTGAAAGATATGATTGGAACCATGAAAGAGCTGTACCTGTGATGCCAAGATTGTCTGACAGGCATTTCAGAAGGACTGTGTGGGAAACTGTGTCAAAGGCAGCAGAAAGGTCGAGGAGGATGAGTATACTGATGTGTCCGGAGTCTGCAGCGAGGAGGAGGAGGTCGTTGGTGATCTTGACTGAGGACGGTCTCTGTGCTGTGGTGTGGTCTGTAGGGTGACTGTAGTGGTTCATAGAGCTCATGGTTGGACAGATGTTGATGTAGCTGGGCGGCCACTGCTCTTTCCAGGGTTTCACTGAGGAAAGGAAGGTTGGAGATCGGCCTGTAGTTGTTCAGCTCCTCAGGGTCCAGACCAGGCTTCTTAAGGATGGGAGTTATGGAGGCAGTTTTGAATCCGAGAGGGAACTATTCCAGAAGCCAGAGAGGAGCTGATGATGTACTGTAATGATGGGGCAGAGGGTGGGAAGACAGGCCTTGACCAGCACCGTGGGCATAGGGTCAAGGGAGCAGGTGGAGGCTTTAGCTCTGGGAACCAGCTTCGAGACCAGTGAAGCATCGACTGGGGAGAAGGAGGAGAGAGAGCATTGGGAGTGGAGGGCTGTGGCTGGGAGCATGTCATCCGGTGTCATGGATACGTGAGAAGGGGAGGGGCCAGGCGCCAGGAGTTGATGATGGATAGAATTTACCTTGGCTTGGAAAAAGTTGAGGAACTTTGAGCAGAGGTCAGGAGCATCGGCAGTGAGGGAGGGAGCAAGTGGGAGGAGAAGTCGGTGTATGGTTGAGAATAAAGATCTGGGTTGATTTTGTTGTGAGGCAATGAGGGTGGAGTAATAGGAGGTCTTGGTCTTGGAGAGTGCCTCCTTGTAGGACCTCACATGGTCAACAAAGGCCAGACTTTACTGACTTTTCATTCTTCATATTTAAGAACATATACTCAGAAAACAAGAAGTCTGTCAGATGAATGAACATACTGTATGTTTTCATAAACAGGCTGCTACATGTGTGGAAAGGTCACTATACATCATCCCTACTTATCACTCTTATTATCAGACTGATGTCCTCCAAAGCCTGAGACAGAAAGGACAGATGGAGAGAGAGACAGCACATCACTGGGGTTATCGAGTGGGCTCCTCTCTTCACTGATGTTTCCTTTAGTCCGGACCACGACACCTCAGAGAGTCCTCCATCGAGTCCTCCCGCTGTCAGCTCTATAAGATAAGATAAGATACTCATTTATTCGTCCCACAACGGGGAAATTCATGGAGTTACAGCAGCAAACAAGAAGGTGTACAGCTACAAGAATTTAACTAGAATGTATATAGGAAAGAAATGTCCATCAAAGACGACAGCTTGGCCATAATTCTCCTGTCAGCCACCACCTCCACAGGGTCCAGGACTGAGCTGGCCTTCTTCACCAGTGTGTTCAGTCCCGCTCTCCTGTATCCTGTCCGCCCACAGCAGGTGAAATCCTTCCAATGTGGCGTTCATTTCCGGTGTTAGCTCTGTTAGCATGATGCTACTCTGCCAGTATTCCCTCTGGTGCTGGGTTAGCTCGTCCACCTTATCGTAGATAGATCTTACATTCCCCATAGCGGCGGGTGGAGGGACAGTTCCATGTCGTCTTTTCTTAGCTTGCACCTCAGTACCAGCACGCCATCCTTGACAAACACATGAAACCACAGAGGAAGCACGCGCGTGTGCAGGAACAGCTGAAGTGAATCAGCTTCATTAGAAAGAGAGAAACTGGTGTGAGTTAAAGCAGAGGAGATGGAGGCAGGGCGCCACCTAGTGGACAAACACTGAAACTGCACACAAGAAGCTGCACAAGTTCCTCCCGGCTGCTTCAGTCACATTTCCTCTGGTCTCCAGAGATTTGAATGAACATCGATCGATTCATTGATTTGATTTGAGTTTGTGTTTGAACATAAATCATCTGCTGGAATAATGTTCAGTCATTGAGTGTTAGAACAACTCTTTCCAGCTTTCCCACTGATCAACAGGCGGAGTTGAATACTTGATTCTGATTGGTCTAAACCCTTTGACAACGGTTATTAACTCCTATTAGCTCACACACATCCCATTAGATCAATACGCAGTGAGGAGATTTGGAACATTTCATCTCCACCTGTTGACACTGTGGCAAAAATATTTTCATGCTTAACAACATGGATGTTTTTTTAACATTTGATCCGATGCTGCAATCCAGGCCCGCTCACCCTGTCAGGTGTCATGAATGGAAAAACTGGAAGTGCAGATTTAAAATAAAAGGTTTTAATAAACAAAACTTACTAAAAACGTCAAAGAGTCAAATCCAGATAAAACACAGGAGAGACGAACAATGATCCAACACAGGACGGGGGAAACAGAGGAACTGAACACACACAGTGATTAACACAGGTGTGGACACAGGACACAGGTGAGACTAATCAGGCTCATCAAAAAAGGGGGGAAACACACAAGGACAGGAAGTAACACTAAAGTGGAAACACAGGGAGCAAGAACTACAAAATAAAACAGGAAACACAAGAAAATACAACAAGAGACGAGGATCACTAAACACACAAGAGGGAGACGAAGGATAACTAATACAGAACAAACACAGGGAGGAACCAAGGCATGAAACACAAGGACAACACTAAACTAACATCAAGTCATGACATCAGGATTCTAACTCACATAATCACCAACTCACTGAACATTATCCCTGACTGAAGAACTAAAGAACCAAACCAGACTCAGAGAAAACTTCACTTTAGTTTATTTGAAAAATCAAGACAAGAAAATGAATTTTTCATTCACACTGTTCATCAGTAACATGTCCAGAATTCAACACTTCTCATAAAACACTCGACTATTAATTGTGACTATTACATGAAAGCAGAATGAGATTTTGTTGTTGAAGAAAACACAGCAGGGGGCGCCAAACCCACACAAACAGAAAGGTTCTCACAGGAGCTCGTTTGTTGTCTTTGCTCAATGAAAGAAGAACAAAGAACCTGATCAGACGCAACAGAAATTCACAGAAATCAAGAAAACAAAATGACTTTTTTCAGACACACTGTTCATCAGTAATATGTCCCAGAATTCAACACTTCTCATCTAAAGATCCATCTGACACACGGACATTTAGGAAAAGTTACACAGAGGAAAATGTGGATTTTTGACACTGCATTGAATTGTGCTAAAAATCAAAAAGAACAATTAAAGAGACTTTTCAAATCTCTGATTTATTCTGATTATTATTGATAATCCCTGATTAAAAGGGACTTCAAAGTCATATTTACAGATTCTATTTACAAAAACAATCCTTTATATGTCAAGAAGAGGTGTAACTGTGGTCATGGTCACCTGAAATCTTGTGCATGTCACCTCCTCTACAGTAAACAGCACGCTGCTGTTAACACCAACTCTCTGCAGACGCTCACAATTTGACTCTAACAGTTATAAAACTCAGATTATAATTTTAATCTCATGAAAGAAATGTTTGTCTTCAAGGAGTGAGCATGCTGTCAGCAGGATGAAACACATCAAGGGTCATATTCAGGAACTAAAGGACACCTTAAAGGCCTTAAAGACATTTGTGATGATGGACACCTCTTCAGGTGTTCTCTTTGACATCAACCTTTCTCTGAAACTCAGTGGTTGCTCTCCTCAGTTTGGTTGACAGGAGAGATGATCAGAGGAGCAGAGTTTTTACCTCCATCATTAGGACAGGGACTAAAGTATGGGTAGAGTTTCTCAGTGAAGGAGCAGCCAGTGAAGGAGTAGATCAGAGCTGCAGCATCAACGTCATAAAAGGAGACCAGACCCTCCTCATAGTCCACAAACACCCCCACCTTCTCAGGATCAGACTGCAGAGAGAGATCGACTGAAGGGTCATCAAGAGCTGTGTACTCATTTTCATTCCTCAACCATATCGTCCAGAAACCATCCTCAGGACTCAGTGTGATTTCTCCCTTCCTGTTGATCGACTCTCTGGCCACTCCTAAATCCCACTTAGTCTTCCCTTCAACCTGAACCTCAAAGTAAAATCTGCCTGAAGAGAAACTCTGCTTTGATAAGACCATAGCATATTTACCAAATCTCTCTGGATTGTCTGGGAGATTCTTCCTCACATCACCACAATGAACTTGTTTTCCATCATCAGACAGGATGAGTTTAGGATGTGCTGTATCAGGATCAAGAGTCAGATCCACCTCATACTGCTGGACTCTCTTCAGCTCGGCCTCAAACAGCTTCTTCATCTGTTCACTGAGCGTCTCCTCCAGCTGCTTCACAGCTCTCTCCACAGTCCCCTCATATGAAGGTGGATGGACTCTGACTCCAGTCCAGTTCTTGGTGGGTGGAGCAGCGTTCAGGGCCGTGATGTTTTGGAGGAGGTGGAGGTGGTCTTCAGAGCGTGAGAGCTTCTTCACTTCAGAGCTTCTCTTCTCCAGCTCAGAGATTTCCTGTTGCAGCTCTTTGATGAAGCCTTCAGCCTGTTCCTCCGTCTCTCTCTGCTTCTCTTTGATCGTGTCCGTCAGATTATTTAGGCGTCTCTCAACAGTCTCCATCAGAGCGCTGAAGACCTGAACACCTTCTGCCATCTCTCTGTCTGCATTCTTCTTGCTGAGCTCCACTGACTGTTTGAACTCTTCAAGCTTCAGTCGTCTCTTCTGGATCATCTTCTGAATTTCAGCCTCTGTCTTCCCCAGCTCGGCCTTCTTTCCTTCATATCCTTCTCTCAGAGGAACAACATCATGAGTCTTGTGGTCTGAGTAGGGGCACATCATGCAGACACACATCTGGTCGTTCTTACAGAACAGCTCCAGCAGTTTGTCGTGCTTCTCACACATCCTGCCTTCCAGGTTCTCCACAGGGTCGATCAGCTGATGTCTCTTCAGACCTGTCATTGTCAGGTGAGGCTCCAGGTGAGTCTCACAGTAAGAAACCAGACACACCAGGCAGGACTTCAGGGCCTTCAGTTTGGTTCCAGTGCAGACGTCACAGGGAACTTCTCCTGGTTTGGAAACTTGTTGCTCTGAGCTGCTGCTGCTGGCTTCCTGTTGAGCTGACTGTCTGAACTGAGCAGCCATCTCAGAGATGAAGGTGTTGACCTTCAGCTCAGGTCTTGTTTTAAAAACCTCTTTACAGTTTGGACACTGACACGAGACATTAACATCCCAGTGTTCAGTGATGCAGCTTTTACAGAAGTTGTGTCCACATGGTGTGCTGACAGGATCAGTGAACACATCCAGACAGATGGAGCACAGGAACTGATCTTCAGTCAGCAGACAGCTGGCAGCAGACATTTCTACAACCTGAGGACAAAAAGAGAGGAAGAATAAAAACAAAGTATGAGAAGTGGAACATAGAAAGTGTCACCATTACAGGATATCATCAACAAGTCACAGACTTAAATAGTAAACGGACTAAAAACTAGCCGATCACTCATTCCTGTTCTACATATCCCGTTAATATGGCTCATCTACTCATCAACACAAAAGTTAAATCAGTGAAAATTAAACTGATGCTACAAAATCACATGAACACAATGGTAGGACTCTTCACATCAGGAGTGTGGGACATAAAGTCCTGCAAGCCAAATCCAGGAGCAGAACCACTTTGATCCAAACTTCTTCTGAAGAGCCAAAACAGCAGTCAGGGAGTGATAGCAGGCCACACAATAACCAGGGCCTGACTGTCCAACACTCATGCAGCACAGCCTCGGAGCATCAGAAGGAGGGCCACAACCCAACCTGTTAAATCACAAGTCTCCACTCTACCTGACTGTTATTCACCAGGCCACACCTGATCACCTAAGCCACGCCCCCTACACTATAAAAGCCTGCACCCAAGCCTTTGTTCCCCCTTTTTCCCTCCAAACCTGCCATGTGCCAGTGACTCCTTTTGTTGAAATGTTTGTACCATGTGGTTTTGAACTATTACCTGGAGTGGATGCATTACTGATGCAAGTAACGCCTTATTTCTATATTACCTTTATCAGTATCATGCCACATTGTTTATTTAGATATTTAATATCTCCTTTTTTGTACCTTTTTGTTTGATAGCACAAATCATCCACATCCACATCCACATCCGAACTACTCCTTTGTCTGCACTGAGCTGATCCTTTCTGTTGATAATAAACCTTTGAAACCTGCCCTGGACTAGGGCTGTCAACGAATATTCTAAAGTCGAATATATATTCGAATATTAAAAAAAAACGGAGATTCGATTGTGAAAATTAATATTCGACTGTGGAAAAAAAACACATCAGCGGCTATTTTGCGAACGGGCGCACTGCATGATGGGTCAGGGACAGGTCACAGGAGTCACACATGCACAGCGTGAAGCAGACGGCAGAGTGAAATCTTTCCATCAACGGATCCTCAGTGCGCTCTGCACGTGTCTTTTCCTCCGCTGGGAATACAGTGAATAAAAAGAGATCGGGCCTCTTCACATGTGGACTGTCTTCTTCACATGTGGACTCTCTTCTTCACATGTGGACTGTCTTCTTCACATGTGGACTGTCTTCTTCACATGTGGACTGTCTTCTTCACATGTGGACTGTCTTCTTCACATGTGGACTCTCTTCTTCACATGTGGACTGTCTTCTTCACATGTGGACTCTCTTCTTCACATGTGGACTGTTTTCTTCACATGTGGACTGTTTTCTTCACATGTGGACTGTCTTCTTCACATGTGGACTGTTTTCTTCACATGTGGACTGTCTTCTTCACATGTGGACTGTCTTCTTCACATGTGGACTCTCTTCTTCACATGTGGACTGTCTTCTTCACATGTGGACTATGTGGACTGTCCTCCTCACATGTGAACTGTCTTCACATGTGAACTGTCTTCTTCACATGTGGACTGTCTTCTTCACATGTGGACTGTTTTCTTCACATGTGGACTGTCTTCTTCACATGTGGACTCTCTTCTTCACATGTGGACTGTCTTCTTCACATGTGGACTATGTGGACTGTCTTCTTCACATGTGAACTGTCTTCACATGTGAACTGTCTTCTTCACATGTGAACTGTCTTCTTCACATGTGGACTGTCTTCTTCACATGTGGACTGTTTTCTTCACATGTGGACTGTCTTCTTCACATGTGGACTGTTTTCTTCACATGTGGACTGTTTTCTTCACATGTGGACTGTCTTCTTCACATGTGGACTGTCTTCTTCACATGTGGACTGTTTTCTTCACATGTGGACTGTCTTCTTCACATGTGGACTCTCTTCTTCACATGTGGACTGTCTTCTTCACATGTGGACTATGTGGACTGTCTTCTTCACATGTGAACTGTCTTCACATGTGAACTGTCTTCTTCACATGTGAACTGTCTTCTTCACATGTGGACTGTCTTCTTCACATGTGGACTGTTTTCTTCACATGTGGACTGTCTTCTTCACATGTGAACTGTCTTCTTCACATGTGGACTGTCTTCTTCACATGTGGACTGTCTTCTTCACATGTGGACTGTTTTCTTCACACGTGGACTGTCTTCTTCACATGTGGACTGTTTTCTTCACATGTGGACTGTCTTCTTCACATGTGGACTGTCTTCTTCACATGTGGACTCTCTTCTTCACATGTGGACTGTCTTCTTCACATGTGGACTGTCTTCTTCACATGTGGACTGTTTTCTTCACATGTGAACTGTCTTCTTCACATGTGGACTGTTTTCTTCACATGTGAACTGTCTTCTTCACATGTGGACTGTTTTCTTCACATGTGGACTGTCTTCTTCACATGTGAACTGTCTTCTTCACATGTGGACTATGTGGACTGTCTTCTTCACATGTGGACTGTCTTCTTCACATGTGAACTGTTTTCTTCACATGTGGACTGTTTTCTTCACATGTGGACTGTTTTCTTCACATGTGAACTGTCTTCTTCACATGTGAACTGTCTTCTTCACATGTGAACTGTCTTCTTCACATGTGAACTGTCTTCTTCACATGTGAACTGTTTTCTTCACATGTGGACTGTTTTCTTCACATGTGGACTGTCTTCTTCACATGTGAACTGTCTTCTTCACATGTGGACTGTTTTCTTCACATGTGGACTGTTTTCTTCACATGTGGACTGTCTTCTTCACATGTGGACTGTCTTCTTCACATGTGGACTGTTTTCTTCACATGTGGACTGTCTTCTTCACATGTGGACTGTTTTCTTCACATGTGGACTGTCTTCTTCACATGTGGACTGTCTTCTTCACATGTGAACTGTCTTCTTCACATGTGGACTGTCTTCTTCACATGTGAACTGTCTTCTTCACATGTGAACTGTCTTCTTCACATGTGGACTGTCTTCTTCACATGTGGACTGTCTTCTTCACATGTGGACTGTCTTCTTCACATGTGAACTGTCTTCTTCACATGTGGACTGTCTTCTTCACATGTGGACTGTCTTCTTCACATGTGAACTGTCTTCTTCACATGTGGACTGTCTTCTTCACATGTGGACTGTCTTGTGTTTTTGGCAAATAACCTGTCAGGCCTAAGACCCTACATTGACAGTGGACTAAAAGAGCCCGACCATCAGTGACACTGGGATAAAATGCAGTTTTTCCTCTTTTTTTATACAAGCGCCAAGAATGGAAGTGGACTACTTTTTCGTTTTTAACTTTAACTTCAGTTAATGTTAATATTTGCTTGAATCACTGAATGAAGCCTGCCTATATTAGGGACAAGAGTCGGGACCTTTAATTGCTCGCACAAGTCTTGTTCAGCACGAAACACAGTGCATTACGCACACAGAGAGAGGGGAGGGGGGCGAGCGAGCGAGATGTCTACAGTCTTAAAAGTGTTACGGTATAGACCATTAGGTCCTTTACTTGTTTTGTAATGTGTAGGTATGTTTTAGCCATGTTAAATCTGAAATCTCCTTGTATTAGTTTGTCCACCTGTTATTGACATAATGCGCAAATATAGATATTCGAATGGTTCGAACCTCTGGGTTTTTTTAGAGCGAATATTCGAATGTCATTTTGGAGCAATTTTGACAGCCCTACCCTGGACCCGGCGTGTTTGACTTCACACCACACATTGTTCAGTGAACCAGCATCAGGATAAAACAGACTTTTTCCACAACCACCAGAGAACTCTGGACCGGACCAGAACCAGCCTCCAGACCAGAGAACTCTGGACCTGACCGGAACCAGCCTCCAGCCTAGAGAACTCTGGACCGGACCAGAACCAGCCTCCAGCCTAGAGAACTCTGGACCGGACCAGAACCAGCCTCCAGACCAGAGAACTCTGGACCGGACCAGAACCAGCCTCCAGCCTAGAAAACTGCTTCCTAGTGCTCCAGCAGTCACTACAGCTTACACACCAATCGATCACTCCTTCCCTCCTTCCCTCCTTCCAGGCTGCAGACACCCTGAAGGAGCGCGAGAGTGAGGCCCGGACACACACACCTGTATATATCAGTGCGCGCGACACCGCCCAGTAATCAACGCTCCTGAAGCTGGCACAGTGCCATGCAGAGACAGGGAGACACCCATGAGGCCTTTCACCAAATACACAACTTTACCACTTTATTTAGACTGTGTTCACCTAGAACCACTTTATTATCCTATACAAATACTCTATTCTTCTATATTACCACTTAATTCTTGTATAGATCCTTCATTCTCTAATATAACAACTTTATTTAACTTGTTTCTTGTTTCCTCTTAAATGTTCAGTCAGTACATTTAGTCTTTGTAGGTCAGTGTACTCACCGCTGATGGACACAGATTCTGCTGTTCAGTTGAGAAAAACTCCAAGACTTTGCTTGAATTTGTCTTTAGAGAGAAACAGGGAGACTTTTCTCGACCGCAGCTCTGCTCACACTCAGACTAACTTTCACTCTCATTTCAGGATAGGTGGCATTCCAGTCCCTCCTCCTCCAGTGACGTCTTCAGGCCTCGTGGGAGCACACCTTGACGTGGCTTTGATCTAAGAAGAGTCTTTACTGACTTTTCATTCTTCATATTTAAGAACATATAATTATACTCAGAAAACAAGAAGTCTGTCAGATGAATGAACATACTGTATGTTTTCATAAACAGGCTGCTACATGTGTGGAAAGGTCACTATACATCATCCCTCTTATTACCTGGCTACCAACCACAGACACAAACAAGCTGACACTACAATTCAATTTAAAGCTGTTTTTATTATTTAAATAGGATTTATCTAAACAGATCAAAAGATTGATTTTCTCTCTTTTCTTTTATTTTAATTGTATTTAAATAAAGTACGAGTGCATCTCAACAATTCTAAATGTTGTGAAAATAAACAATATTGTCCATCAGTCATTTAAGAAAGTGAAAATGTAACATATTGTCGTCTCATTAGACATCAAGTGAAATGTTTTAAGAGTTAATTCTATTTTGACTTTGATAATTTTGGCCTACAGCTAAAAAAAACATCAAAATCTTGTTTCCAGTTTCTCATTTTGAGCTAGTGTGAAAAAAAGAGAACCATCTCACTATATTCTAACTTTGTTAAATACACTCCTTTATACTATATAGAGAATATATTTGAATATTGTCTAAAGCATCTTACAATAAAACAATCAATCTGAGAATAAACGATCAAAATGACTCAAAATAGAAAAACCTGCTGAAAATGTCTTTTATTGATTTATTTGTCATTTTCCACGGCAAAGATTCTTGATGAGTGATAGACTCCACTATTAATTGTGACTATTACATGAAAGCAGAATGAGATTTTGTTGTTGAAGAAAACACAGCAGGGGGCGCCAAACCCACACAAACAGAAAGGTTCTCACAGGAGCTCGTTTGTTGTCTTTGCTCAATGAAAGAAGAACAAAGAACCTGATCAGACGCAACAGAAATTCACAGAAATCAAGAAAACAAAATGACTTTTTTCAGACACACTGTTCATCAGTAATATGTCCCAGAATTCAACACTTCTCATCAAAAGATCCATCTGACACACGGACATTTAGGAAAAGTTACACAGAGGAAAATGTGGATTTTTGACACTGCATTGAATTGTGCTAAAAATCAAAAAGAACAATGAAAGAGACTTTTCAAATCTCTGATTTATTCTGATTCTTATTGATAATCCCTGATTAAAAGTGACTTCAAAGTCATATTTACAGATTCTATTTACAAAAACAATCCTTTATATGTCAAGAAGAGGTGTAACTGTGGTCATGGTCACCTGAAATCTTGTGCATGTCACCTCCTCTACAGTAAACAGCACGCTGCTGTTAACACCAACTCTCTGCAGACGCTCACAATTTGACTCTAACAGTTATAAAACTCAGATTATAATTTTAATCTCATGAAAGAAATGTTTGTCTTCAAGGAGTGAGCATGCTGTCAGCAGGATGAAACACATCAAGGGTCATATTCAGGAACTAAAGGACACCTTAAAGGCCTTAAAGACATTTGTGATGATGGACACCTCTTCAGGTGTTCTCTTTGACATCAACCTTTCTCTGAAACTCAGTGGTTGCTCTCCTCAGTTTGGTTGACAGGAGAGATGATCAGAGGAGCAGAGTTTATACCTCCATCATTAGTACAGGGACCAAAGTATGGGTAGAGTTTCTCAGTGAAGGAGCAGCCAGTGAAGGAGTAGATCAGAGCTGCAGCATCAACGTCATAAAAGGAGACCAGACCCTCCTCATAGTCCACAAACACCCCCACCTTCTCAGGATCAGACTGCAGAGAGAGACGGACTCTAGGGTCATCAAGAGCTGTGTACTCATTTTCATTCCTCAACCATATCGTCCAGAAACCATTCTGAGGACTCAGTGTGATTGGTCCCTTCCTATTGATCGACTCTCTGGCCACTCCTAAAGCCCACTTAGTCTTCCCTTTAACCTGAACCTCGAAGTAAAATCTGCCTGAAGAGAAACTCTGCTTTGATAAGACAATAACATATTTACCAAATCTCTCTGGATTGTCTGGGAGATTCTTCTCTTCATCTCCACAATGAACTTGTTTTCCATCATCAGACAGGATGAGTTCAGGATGTGCTGTATCAGGATCAAGAGTCAGATCCACCTCATACTGCTGGACTCTCTTCAGCTCGGCCTCAAACAGCTTCTTCATCTGTTCACTGAGCGTCTCCTCCAGCTGCTTCACAGCTCTCACCACAGTCCCCTCATATGAAGGTGGATGGACTCTGACTCCAGTCCAGTTCTTGGTGGGTGGAGCAGCGTTCAGGGCCGTGATGTTTTGGAGGAGGTGGAGGTGGTCTTCAGAGCGTGAGAGCTTCTTCACTTCAGAGCTTCTCTTCTCCAGCTCAGAGATTTCCTGTTGCAGCTCTTTGATGAAGCCTTCAGCCTGTTCCTCCGTCTCTCTCTGCTTCTCTTTGATCGTGTCCGTCAGATTATTTAGGCGTCTCTCAACAGTCTCCATCAGAGCGCTGAAGACCTGAACACCTTCTGCCATCTCTCTGTCTGCATTCTTCTTGCTGAGCTCCACTGACTGTTTGAACTCTTCAAGCTTCAGTCGTCTCTTCTGGATCATCTGCTGAATTTCAGCCTCTGTCTTCCCCAGCTCGGCCTTCTTTCCTTCATATCCTTCTCTCAGAGGAACAACATCATGAGTCTTGTGGTCTAAGATAGTGCACAGCGCGCAGACACACATCTGGTCGTTCTTACAGAACAGCTCCAGCAGTTTGTCGTGCTTCTCACACATCCTGCCTTCCAGGTTCTCCACAGGGTCGATCAGCTGATGTCTCTTCAGACCTGTCATTGTCAGGTGAGGCTCCAGGTGAGTCTCACAGTAAGAAACCAGACACACCAGGCAGGACTTCAGGGCCTTCAGTTTGGTTCCAGTGCAGACGTCACAGGGAACTTCTCCTGGTTTGGAAACTTGTTGCTCTGAGCTGCTGCTGCTGGCTTCCTGTTGAGCTTTCTGTCTGAACTGAGCAGCCATCTCAGAGATGAAGGTGTTGACCTTCAGCTCAGGTCTTGTTTTAAAAACCTCTTTACAGTTTGGACACTGACACGAGACATTAACATCCCAGTGTTCAGTGATGCAGCTTTTACAGAAGTTGTGTCCACATGATAAGGTGACAGGATCAGTGAACACATCCAGACAGATGGAGCACAGGAACTGATCTTCAGTCAGCAGACAGCTGGCAGCAGACATTTCTACAACCTGAGGACAAAAAGAGAGGAAGAATAAAAACAAAGTATGAGAAGTGGAACATAGAAAGTGTCACCATTACAGGATATCATCAACAAGTCACAGACTTAAATAGTAAACGGACTAAAAACTAGCCGATCACTCATTCCTGTTCTACATATCCCGTTAATACGGCTCGTCTACGTCTAAGTGTAAACGTTTTCAAAGCAACTAAAGCAACAATGATCACAGCTCGGTCTGATGTGTCATTTCAAAATAAAAGACACTTGAAATGTAGCATGATTGCAATAATTTGGGATATTTTCAAAGGGAGATTATTTTAAAAAATCCCAGTTTCCACTGACTAACTTCAGTTCAGACTAATAATGGAAAATATTCCAAAATTATTGCTACTTTGCCAAATTTCAAGTGTCTTTTATTTTGAAATGACAGATCAGATCTTCCTGTGATTGGCAGGATTACATCATGAGGTTGTCCACTATTAGGCTGTCTCCGAAACGGCCTCCTACATACTACTTACTAATGTAGTAGGCAGAAGGTATCACCTACTACATACTGCGTTTGAATTTAGTCTGTAGTTTGACTGTTCTGTTTGATGTGTGTTGAAGTACGCTGGGTCACACGTCATTAGATTTCCGGGTTTGGAAAGTGGAAGTAAACAACGGCGAAGCCGATAGAGAAACTGCTTCTTTAGCATCACTTATGATTTAAAAAGTTAGGAAGTGGTTTATATGTAATTCAATAACCTTCACAGCACCCAAAAAAAAACGGATTTCCTCCCGTCAAAAAAGAAGGAAAAAGAAAAAGCGGAACGAGCGCAGTGCATTGTGGGAAACAGGACGTGAGGCAGATTGGTCCAATCAAAGACTGTAAATAAAAGTGGACAGCGTTGCTCCGCCTCTTCCCGTTGTACGGTTCTGAAGCCAAAAAATCCCTCTCCTGGACGCCGCCATTGTGCAGCCAGAGCCTGTGAAGTCACTGTAATAAGCTCCGCCCTACAGCGTGACGTCACAAGACGCTGTGAGTCCTGAAGTTTCCCTCCACGGCGGCTGTGAATCAAAGTTAACAGGAAGTAAAACCCCGTTTTTTAAACTCTAATAACTAACGAAAAAGAAACTTTTCAGGAAAAAGAGGCCTTGAACACAAAACAGTCAGATACTAACTACATATCACCACAGCATACGGACAGGAGAAACATTCGTACCACGTGTATTTATTTTTTAAAGTTTGACTGCTCCCCCATTCAAATGAATGGGGGAGACGGATTTTTTGACCTATACTGCAGCCAGCCACCAGGGGGCAGACACACTGCTGAAAGCCTCACCACCAGGGGAGGATCCAGCTCCCTTGGTGTGGAAGGGGATATAGTAGGGGGCCTGTGCCCCAGTAGAGCTTTATGCCTAGCAACGCCCCTGGTAGAAACACTTGTTATATTTCCTGTCAGGTTAATAAAGTTTCATATGAGGCTGATCATTAATGAGCACGGGGTTTTAAAAGAGTTGCATGGTTTCTATTTTCCTGTAACTTAATACATAATTTAATAATGAGGCATTTTACCGGTGAATGGATCTGTGATGCTTCAGGACAGAATAAACAGAGAGCAGATTCTCTTCTTCTGCAGGTGTTTGTTAAACAGGTAAACACAGAGACAGAGCTCTGTTACTGTTTATATGGATCAGAGTTATGACAGTGAACATGTGTGCAGACACAAACAGCTGTTAGTGACGTCATCACAAACCGACGTCTCATTCCTCTTAATGCAGACAGAAGCTGTGTCTCAATTCAGGGTCTGCATCCTCCGGAGGCTGCATTTTGAAGGCCGATTACGTCACAACGCTGCACGAAGGCTGTCCCATTTCGAAGGCTCCTTCAAATGCAGCCGGATGCAGCCCACAAATGCGGCCTTCTTTTCCCTCTTCTTGAAGGACACATCGCTACTATCCTTCGCGGCCCCATATATCCCAAGATCCTTTGCGCCGCTGCTCATTCATGAAAATTACTATTCAATATGGCGGCACCTAGCGGGGAAGAGAGAGACGGAGTGGAATTCACTTTTAAATGTAAGTATTTGGGTTTTACTCTTTTGAACATCCAACGCCAGATATGTGAAGTTTCAAGGGACCTTAAAACCTTAATATTTCTGTTGAAATATGCGACGTTAGTAATCCTAACATGTAGCCACGGGACTAGACTGTTAATACTTCATATTACGTATAAATGGACTAAGATGACCGACTTTAGATGAGGTTGTGAGCCCTGCGTTATTTCCAGACTGTACAACTGTAAAGTCTAGTTAAACGTTTGCATTGAATACAGAGCTGACTTCAGGATTATTATAATTTTTATTATTAAAGTTATTTCGCCATATAAGAATCCTTGTGTCTGTTGACATGACAAAACATGCTTTACATTTCTTTTGTTTTTTAGGGAGCAAGGATCAAACAGGATCAAACCAAGAGATTCATAACACTGAGGGATCAGAACGATCATTACGGGTGTTAAACATTCAGCCACTGTTAGATGGAGGTAAGTCAATAATTATGGTAACACTTTATAATAATTGAACAGTTTTCTTAGTGAAATAATGCTGAAGTCATGTTGAAGTAATGCATGACTCATGATAAATTTCTGTATGAATTAATAATGACTTCCTGTTGTTCACCATGAACTAATGATCCTGTCTGACTTCATGTAATGACAACGTGTTTAATACATCATTAGTTAAGGTATGGTAGTTAACAGTTACTTCATACATCAGTTCAGATCTGACCAAATTTGCTGGACATACCAGGTTTTATTTTAGGATTATTGCATATGAACAGCCTCTCAGGCTGAATTTTAAAATGTTATATTTCTGAGAACATACTGAATGGTGTGTGTATATATACATATATATATATATGTATATATACAGTGTTTACACACATATGTGTGTTTATTTAACAACTTGTGTCTTGGCCAGCAGGCCAAAACAAATGGGACAACCTGAAAATAAAATATGTATACAGACATGGATGATGATATTGAAGCTACTATGTTTTTTAAGATGTTTTGTTTTTCAGAGCTGGCAAAATGAAAATCAGCAGAACACTTCTGAAAAGGTGTTTGACAACATTCACATCACATAGTCATATTTTCAAATCTCCTGTCAGCTTTTAGCACTGACTTAATGTAGCATCTACGTACAAATGACAGTTTGCTGCCGCCCCCCATCAAAAAGTTACCCAAAAACTTGTGTGACGTGTGTTCCCTGACCAGCTTGCCACCGGGCCTAATAACTTTTCTAGTAGAAACCCTGATATTTGTTTTACTGTATTTGTTTTTACCCATGCAAGTTAATAAACACTGCTGAAAATGACTGCTGTTGACGTGATTTATTTGTACACAAGATTGTTTACGTGTTTATGTGTAAAAATTACAATATTGTTACGTTTCAGAGACAAAAAGGGACTGAATTTTTTATTTTATTAAAGAAGAGTTTTTATTATTGTCTCCGCTCCTGGTGGAGGGGGTCCAGCAGCACTGCCAGAGACTCTCTGCTCAGCCTGAAGTCTGGCCTGGTGTCACCCTGGCCAAAACATGTGTCCAATATAGGAACAGCCAGGTTGATCCTGCAGTCCAGGTGTCTGGTCTGGATTAGGAAAAGAGAAGAAAAACAGAAGAAAATGGTTAATTAAAGAATAGCTTCATAACTTAAGTTAATAAATTAATTCTAGTTAATTTTAGAGCTTTGATAGATAATGCTAAATCTGTCTATCTATCCACTTACAGTCAATCTAGTCTTCTCAATCTGGTTTTGATGATTCATGACACATTTTAATATTAAATTAAGGTCAGGGTCACTTAACTATGAATCAATTGTCAAAGTTAAACCATATACCAAGCTATAGTTTTTATGCCTAGCTTTAATGTCTCTTCACGGTAATTAATGTATAGGTATATTAATTACTCCTGACTGTTAACTAGCTAATGATAATATTACTGTTAACTAGCTAATGATAATATTACTGTTAACTAGCTAATGATAATATTACTGTTAACTAGCTAATGATAATATTACTGTTAACTAGCTAATGATAATATTACTGTTAACTAGCTAATGATAATATTACTGTTAACTAGCTAATGATAATATTACTGTGGGTTTAAAGAACAGATTTACCTCTCTACGGTCCTCTCTCAGCCGGAGATACACCAGCCGACGGAGGCGTTTCTCCTCTTCTTCCAGCATAAAATTGAAAATAAATAAATAAAGGTAACAGCTCTGGCTCCATAAATTATCTTCTCTTCTCTTCTTTCTTTCTGTCTGTCTTCCTTTCTCTCTCTCTCCTTTCGCGAGCCTGGACGGCAGAAACCTTGACGTAAAGGTAAGGGCGTGAACAATCCTCCGAAGGCCAGACCGTCTCATTTCACAACAGTTAATGCGGCCCTCGAACGGGCCTCCGAAGGACTCACCTCCACAGACCGCGTAGGCTGCGTCCTCCAAAGGATGCAGACCCTGAATTGAGACACAGCTACAGAGGGAGAGCCAACTCACCACACCTATGAGGACGTTCACCTCATACACAACCTCTTTATTCTGGTTTATAAATACTTGATTTTAAATCTTCTTCTTTTTAAAGGCTCTACTCCTCGTCGTCTAGTGTCGAGTTGAACAGACGGGGAGGGAGCAGCTTCTTGTTTCCTCTTAAATGTTCAGTCAGTACATTTAGTCTTTGTAGGTCAGTGTACTCACCGCTGATGGACACAGATTCTGCTGTTCAGTTGAGAAAAACTCCAAGACTTTGCTTGAATTTGTCTTTAGAGAGAAACAGGGAGACTTTTCTCGACCGCAGCTCTGCTCACACTCAGACTAACTTTCACTTTCATCTCAGGAAAAGTGGCGTTCAAGCCCCTCCTCCTCCAGTGACGTCACTCAGGCCTCGTGGGCGCACACCTTGACGTGGCTTTGATCTAAGAAGAGTCTTTACTGACTTTTCATTCTTCATATTTAAGAACATATAATTATACTCAGAAAACAAGAAGTCTGTCAGATGAATGAACATACTGTATGTTTTCATAAACAGGCTGCTACATGTGTGGAAAGGTCACTATACATCATCCCTCTTATTACCTGGCTACCAACCACAGACACAAACAAGCTGACACTACAATTCAATTTAAAGCTGTTTTTATTGATTTAAATAGGATTTATCTAAACAGATCAAAAAGATTGATTTTCTCTCTTTTCTTTTCTTTTAATTGTATTTAAATAAAGTACGAGTGCATCTCAACAATTCTAAATGTTGTGAAAATAAACAATATTGTCCATCAGTCCTTTAAGAAAGTGAAAATGTAACATATTGTCGTCTCATTAGACATCAAGTGAAATGTTTTAAGAGTTAAATCTATTTTGACTTTGATAATTTTGGCCTACAGCTAAAAAAAACATCAAAATCTTGTTTCCAGTTTCTCATTTTGAGCTCGTATGAAAAAAAGAGAACCATCTCACTATATTCTAACTTTGTTAAATACACTCCTTTATACTATATAGAGAATATATTTGAATATTGTCTAAAGCATCTTACAATAAAACAATCAATCTGAGAATAAACGATCAAAATGACTCAAAATAGAAAAACCTGCTGAAAATGTCTTTTATTGATTTATTTGTAATTTTCCACGGCAAAGATTCTTGATGAGTGATAGACTCCACTATTAATTGTGACTATTACATGAAAGCAGAATGAGATTTTGTTGTTGAAGAAAACACAGCAGGGGGCGCCAAACCCACACAAACAGAAAGGTTCTCACAGGAGCTCGTTTGTTGTCTTTGCTCAATGAAAGAAGAACAAAGAACCTGATCAGACGCAACAGAAATTCACAGAAATCAAGAAAACAAAATGACTTTTTTCAGACACACTGTTCATCAGTAATATGTCCCAGAATTCAACACTTCTCATCAAAAGATCCATCTGACACACGGACATTTAGGAAAAGTTACACAGAGGAAAATGTGGATTTTTGACACTGCATTGAATTGTGCTAAAAATCAAAAAGAACAATTAAAGAGACTTTTCAAATCTCTGATTTATTCTGATTATTATTGATAATCCCTGATTAAAAGTGACTTCAAAGTCATATTTACAGATTCTATTTACAAAAACAATCCTTTATATGTCAAGAAGAGGTGTAACTGTGGTCATGGTCACCTGAAATCTTGTGCATGTCACCTCCTCTACAGTAAACAGCACGCTGCTGTTAACACCAACTCTCTGCAGACGCTCACAATTTGACTCTAACAGTTATAAAACTCAGATTATAATTTTAATCTCATGAAAGAAATGTTTGTCTTCAAGGAGTGAGCATGCTGTCAGCAGGATGAAACACATCAAGGGTCATATTCAGGAACTAAAGGACACCTTAAAGGCCTTAAAGACATTTGTGATGATGGACACCTCTTCAGGTGTTCTCTTTGACATCAACCTTTCTCTGAAACTCAGTGGTTGCTCTCCTCAGTTTAGTTGACAGGAGAGATGATCAGAGGAGCAGAGTTTTTACCTCCATCATTAAGACAGGGACTAAAGAATGGGTAGAGTTTCTCAGTGAAGGAGCAGCCAGTGAAGGAGTAGATCAGAGCTGCAGCATCAACGTCATAAAAGGAGACCAGACCCTCCTCATAGTCCACAAACACCCCCACCTTCTCAGGATCAGACTGCAGAGAGAGATCGACTGAAGGGTCAGCAAGAGCTTTGTACTCATTTTATGTCCCTCAACCATATCGTCCAGAAACCATTTCTGAGGACTCAGTGTGATTGGTCCCTTCCTGTTGATCGACTCTCTGACCACTCCTAAAGCCCACTCAGTCTTCCCTTTAACCTGAACCTCGAAGTAAAATCTGCCTGAAGAGAAACTCTGCTTTGATAAGACACAGGGACAATCAAATCTCTCTGGATTGTTTGGGAGAATCTTCCTCACATCACTGTCATGAACTTGTTTTCCATCATCAGACAGGATGAGATAAGGACTTGCTGTATCAGGATCAAGAGTCAGATCCACCTCATACTGCTGGACTCTCTTCAGCTCGGCCTCAGAGATCAGCTTCTTCATGTGTTCACTGAGCGTCTCCTCCAGCTGCTTCACAGCTCTCTCCACAGTCCCCTCATATGAAGGTGGATGGACTCTGACTCCAGTCCAGTTCTTGGTGGGTGGAGCAGCGTTCAGGGCCGTGATGTTTTGGAGGAGGTGGAGGTGGTCTTCAGAGCGTGAGAGCTTCTTCACTTCAGAGCTTCTCTTCTCCAGCTCAGAGATTTCCTGTTGCAGCTCTTTGATGAAGCCTTCAGCCTGTTCCTCCGTCTCTCTCTGCTTCTCTTTGATCGTGTCCGTCAGATTATTTAGGCGTCTCTCAACAGTCTCCATCAGAGCGCTGAAGACCTGAACACCTTCTGCCATCTCTCTGTCTGCATTCTTCTTGCTGAGCTCCACTGACTGTTTGAACTCTTCAAGCTTCAGTCGTCTCTTCTGGATCATCTGCTGAATTTCAGCCTCTGTCTTCCCCAGCTCGGCCTTCTTTCCTTCATATCCTTCTCTCAGAGGAACAACATCATGTGTCTTGTGGTCTGAGTAGGTGCACATCATGCAGACACACATCTGGTCGTTCTTACAGAACAGCTCCAGCAGTTTGTTGTGCTTCTCACACATCCTGCCTTCCAGGTTCTCCACAGGGTCGATCAGCTGATGGCTCTTCAGACGTGAAGCTGTCAGGTGAGGCTCCAGGTGAGTCTCACAGTAAGAAACCAGACACACCAGGCAGGACTTCAGGGCCTTCAGTTTGGTTCCAGTGCAGGACGTCACAGGGAACTTCTCCTGGTTTGGAAACTCGTTCTGGTCTGCGGCTGTTGAGCTTTCTGTCTGAACTGAGCAGCCATCTCAGAGATGAAGGTGTTGACCTTCAGCTCAGGTCTTGTTTTAAAAACCTCTTTACAGTTTGGACAATCATGTGGGACTTTAACATCCCAGTGTTCAGTGATGCAGCTTTTACAGAAGTTGTGTCCACATGATAAGGTGACAGGATCAGTGAACACATCCAGACAGATGGAGCACAGGAACTGATCTTCAGTCAGCAGACAGCTGGCAGCAGACATTTCTACAACCTGAGGACAAAAAGAGAGGAAGAATAAAAACAAAGTATGAGAAGTGGAACATAGAAAGTGTCACCATTACAGGATATCATCAACAAGTCACAGACTGCAGATTATTTAGAGTTACTGTCTCGTGGACACGAAGAGTCCTGATACTTTGAACAATGTGGTGCTGAAGAGTCAAAAGATTCATTAGTGTTTTTTATTTGAGGAACCTAAAGTTTAATTTAACAAGACGCTCCACGTTCCTCATATCAGTACAGGAAGCTGGCTGTCCCCTTAACAATGAGTTTAAAGGCTCTGGTAACCCAAATCAACAGAAACTGTTCTACCTATGATATTTCAGACCACATGTAAATATTAAAAACTATGTAAAAATATTAGAACTCAACTGAAACACTGAGTCACTGTTAGAATAATGTATATAGTTATCCCATTTTTACTCTTATTTTATTCTTTAAGTCAATATACTTCATACCATAACTGTATAAGTGTATGTGTGTCTTGTTTTGCACTGAGTTGTGTTCCAGGAAACTGACACGAGGAGGAGATACTGCTGAGTGGGAGCAGACCGAGAGATGAACTATCCTTAAACTGTCAAGCGGGTGCAATATGTTCCCTGTTTTTCATATTTCTGTGTAGCAAGAGAAACTTCCTCTTTTGAAGTTACTCTGTTGTGAAATCATGCCATATTTGGTTCGTTGCTGCTGCGTGTACCCATACCCCTTAGAGCAGCAACGTTCATGTAACTAAGTGTGAGAGATCCAACAAGGACCATTTAGTTGACAATGTTAATAAGGGACTCTATAAGTATTTGTTGGTTTTAATAAGTCTTTCTTGAATTTGTTATAGTTATAGATGTCATTTTGTGTTCCGAAACTGAGAAAGTTAATGTCTTTTCCTGAACTGCAGTATTAAAGGTGACATATCATGCAAAATTGACTTTTTAATGGTTCTCTACCTGAAATATGTGTCCCTGTCTACAAACCCCCCGAGAATGAAAAGAATCCATTCTGCCCCTGTTCTGATTTCTCCACCTTTCTGTAAATGTGTGTGAAACCAGCCGTTTCAGACTTCAGTGTTTTTCATACGTCACAACGCCATCTGGTCTGTAACAGGAAGTCAGAGCTCGGAGCTTGTTCAGCCCATAGACTGTATAAAATACAACTCAACCCCTCCTCCGTTTTTCATTCCCTGCACACATGTGTGCTAACAAGGAGCTTAGGAGGGAGGCATGCTAGTTGTAGGCTGTCTTAATAAACACAAAGGTCGGTTTTACTCCCCACGTCTGCAGATTTGAAGATCTAGTGGATGATTTTTATTTATCATGGATAAGTGCTAGCGCTAGTTAGCATAGCCACATAGCTACATGTTCGTAGCTGTGTACCAAGACACACGTCTACATACTGACAAATAAAACAACAAGAAACACAGAATCTGTGACCAATCGTTCAGAAAGGTCCTGCTGCAGGCGCCTCTCAGTCAGGATCAGATTCAGAGGGCTGAAGTAACGTGATCTCTGAGCAGCCGTGTATATTCAGCCAACATGTAAACATTAGATCAACGTGCTGGAGAGCCGAGGCACATCCACTTCCTGAGGGGGCGTGGTCAGAGAGAAAACAGAGTGTTCTGAGGAGGGCTGAAGAAGAGGGTTTTTCAGGCAGACCAGAATCTGATTTCAAAGTGTTTTTTTGAGCATAAACTTTAAAGGCATGTTTTGAAGACCTCTTAGACCAATATATATTGATGAAAAAAGCGTGATATGTCCCCTTTAAATTCGCAGCTGATGTTTACATGTGATTACATGCGCTGTATTATTTACACCACTAGGTGGTGCCTGTGAGTCAGGAACGGAGCAATACACAGACGTGTTAGTGAGAAGAAGAGTTTTTCATGGAACGTGTTAACTGAAAGATGCTGTTAGCATGAAGCTGCAGTGTTCTGTGAGCAGCCGGAGAATATGTCGAAAAGAGTTCTGTTAAGGTAAATAAAGTTGAGACAAGTGAAACGTCCGTCCAGCGTCCGACTGTATTCTTGGCTGCAACATATGGACCACCCTAAGGAAATAAATAGAGAGGGTACGGCAGAGTGTGCTTCAGAGCGGGGTGGAGATTGTAACTGAGCACTCTCTGACCGTTCTCCTTGCAAGTAAAATCCAAAGAACTGTTGTCTGACCTCTTTTGTGCAGTATTATTCTTGTCTTAGGTTGTTTGAACCTGACGGTCACGTTCACGCGTTCAACAAAACTTCTCCGCTCCTGCTCAGACCGCTATGGGGCGCCGTTTGTAAAGTTATGCACACTGAAAATAAAAACAACATTTCACCACATTTAGCTTCAAAACATCAAAAAAAAAAAAAATTTGTTAAATCCAAATGCTTAATATTAATCTAAATGTAGAATATAAATGTAAATGTTCAACATTCAATCTAAATGTAAAAAATAAATATAAATAAATATAATTCTCATTGTTAAAATTAAATATAAATCTAAATGTGAAATATAAATATTAAATATGAATCTAAATGTTAAATATAAATATCAAATATAAATATAAATGTTAACTCTAAATATTAAATATAAATTTAAATGTTAAATATAAATATTAAATATGAATCTAAATGTTAAATATAAATGTGAAAGATAAATCTAAATGTCAAATATAAATATAAATAAATATAAATATAAATGTTGAATTTAAATATCAAATATAAATCTAAATGTTAAATATAAATATAAATATCAAATATGAATCTAAATGTTAAATATAAATATAAATGTTACATATAAATCTAAATGTTAAATATATGTCTAATTATTAAATATAAATATAAATGTTAAGTGTTGCTCCGCGATCCAAACATTTAGATTTAACATTTATTATTTAGATTAAATATTTAGATTTATATTAAACATTTGGATTTAACACTTATTTTAACTTTATATATTTTTCACAACAATTTAAATGTGAAGAAAATTTCAAATATTCCTCTAAATGTGAAAAAAAAGTGACTTTTAAAAATTCACTCTACATTTTTAGGACATTTTGGAGCTAAATGTGGAGAAATGTTGTTTTTATTTTCAGTGTGCACAACTTTACAAACAGCGCCCCACAGCCCGGAAACACACACACCTGTATATGTCAGTGCGCGCGACGCCGCCCAGTAATCAACGCTCCTGAAGCTGGAACAGTGCCATGCAGAGACAGGGAGGGAGAGCCAACTCACCACACCTATGAGGACTTTCACCTCATAACCTCATACACAACCACTTTATTTAGACTTTGTTCACCTATAAAAACTTTATTATCCTATATAAATACTGTATTCTTCTATATACCAACTTTATTCTAGTATATAGATACTTAATTCTTGTATATAGATCCTTCATTCTCTAATATAACGACTTAATTTAACTTGTTTCTTGTTTCCTCTTAAATGTTCAGTCAGTACATTTAGTCTTTGTAGGTCAGTGTACTCACCGCTGATGGACACAGATTCTGCTGTTCAGTTGAGAAAAACTCCAAGACTTTGCTTGAATTTGTCTTTAGAGAGAAACAGGGAGACTTTTCTCGACCGCAGCTCTGCTCACACTCAGACTAACTTTCACTCTCATTTCAGGATAGGTGGCGTTCAAGCCCCTCCTCCTCCAGTGACGTCACTCAGGCCTCGTGGGAGCACACCTTGACGTGGCTTTGATCTAAGAAGAGTCTTATAATAATAATAATAATAATAATAATAATAATAACTGATATTTATATAGCACCTTTCAAGAAACTCAAGGTCGCTTCACAAGGTCAGGTAGGGGGTCTGGGGGGTGGGTAGGGATATCTAACGGGGAAAGGCCTTGAGGAAAAGGTTCATTTTGAATGCCTTCTTAAAAGTGTCCAGGGTTGGGGCGCTGCGGATGTCAGGAGGGAGAGAGACCCAGGTCCGAAGACCTTAGGTTCCGGGATGGAGTGTGTTGGTGGAGGAGGTCAGCCAGGTATTGGGGGGCGAGGGCATGCAGGGATTTGTAGGTGAGGAGGAGGAGGAGCTTATAGGTGAAGCGGTACTTTACAGGGAGCCAGTGGAGGTGAATGAGAGTGGGGATGATGTGCTGCCAGGGCTTGGTGTGCGTGAGAACCCTGGCAGCTGAGTTCTGCACGTATTGGAGCCGGTCCAGGGCATTGCTGGGTACCCCGAACAGGACTCCATTGCAGTAATCCAGCTGGGAGGTAATGAAAATGTGGATGAGGGTCTGGGCAACTGGATCAGAGAGAGATGGATGCAGACGGGAGCAGTGGCGGCTGGCCAATAGGGGCGCTAGGGCGCTGCCCCACCACCCACCACAAGACATTAAAAAAAATTATAATAATAATAATTTAAATAATAAAATAATATTCTGAACTGTATGTATATATATTTTAAAATGAGCAAGATTAATATTATATAGTTAAATAATTATTAGCAAAGCTGTTTCGTTCATCTGTGTTGTCTGATTGGTGACGTATGTTCCCCATGGGTTTTCCCCATAGACTGGTTTTCTCCGGTTTTCCCCCGGGGCGCAGAAATCTTTGGCCATAGACTCTCGTTAAAAGTTGTACATGCGCAGTAGCTCCTCTTCAATACAAGAGATAGGGCCGTGTCGGGGCGCACCTTCCCTGCGCCCAGAGCTGAATGCAGCTTGATTTACATACCACCACCCTCCTGTCATGGGGCCGACGTCACAGCCGTCAAAGCGCGGTTGATTGACAGCTCGAGCCGTGGGAGTAGGAGACGATCGGACAGAGACGCAGAGAAAGTAAATAACTCAGTGAAGTCACTCAAAACATCACCTTTAGAGAGGAGAACATATCAGGAGAAGCTCCACGTGAAAGAGCGTGGACCTGATCAGCCGAACATGAACATTGATCATCAGTCCAAAGACAGAGGGAGACAATACACCCGGTCTTTTTCCAGGACCTGGTTTAGCAACAAGGCTAACTACATGCAGTGATGCTAATGCGTTAGTCTGCTTTCCCTGCCTCCTTTTCCAAACATCAGGATCTGACCCATCATGGATTAAGACAGGTATTACTGATTTAAAGCACTTTTCAGAAAAGTTAAACTGGCAGGAATAGTAATGCTATTATTTGACAGATTATTTGCTAACAAGCATTATACACAGTGTAACAGTGCCCTCTGCTGGCGAGCATGTAATATCATTACTACACACACATTAATTGGTGATACATGAATAATATCTACACCTCTTTAAATAAGTACTGAGACGATGATTAGCTTACACAGCTTATACACATGGTAAACACAAATCTTATTAATCAATGATCTACTGAAGCTATTTAGCCTACTGCACCAGTGGCAGCATGAATACTACAGTCACGAGACACCATCACCATGGTCACTTATCTATTACAGGTGATGCAGCAAGACAATCAAATGAATCTTGCTGAATCTGAGAGGTGCTTCTCAACACTGAAGAGAATCAAGACCTTCCTCAGGAATACAATGTCACAGGAAAAGTTAGAACAGTACATGACATTACAATGTTGCTTTTGCTGTTTTCGTGTATGTAAATACACTGGTGTGATACCTCAGACATTTACCAAAAAGCAAGCAAACATGTACTATTTTGGAGTTATAGCCCCCCCTGGAGAAAACTCCACCAGCCGCCACTGGACGGGAGATGTTCTTCAGGTGATAGAAGGCAGACTTTGTGACTGATTTGATGTGTAACAGGAAGGAGAGGGTGGAGTCAAGAATGACACCCAGGTTGCGGACTTCAGGAGATGGGGAGATGGAACAGCCATCCACATGGAGGAGGAGATCTCCAACCTTCCTGAGCAGTGGCTTGAGGGCCACAACCTCGAGCTCCGTCTTTGTACTCTTGAGTTTGAGGAGTTTAGATGTCCTCCAGGTTTTTATGGCGTGAAGGCAGTTGACCAGAGACTGAGGGGGAAGCTGGGCGGATGGTGAGGTGCTGAGGTAGAGCTGAGTATCATCAGCGTAACAGTGGAAATTGAGACCGAAGTGCCGAATGATCTGACCGAGTGGGAGCATGTAGATGGTGAAGAGTAGGGGACCGAGCACAGAGCCTTGGGGGACACCATGGTTGACAGGGGCCGGGGGGGAGGATGAGCCGTTGATGCTGACAAACTGAGTCCTGTGTGAAAGATATGATTGGAACCATGAAAGAGCTGTACCTGTGATGCCGAGATTGTCTGACAGGCATTTCAGAAGGACTGTGTGGGAAACTGTGTCAAAGGCAGCAGAAAGGTCGAGGAGGATGAGTATACTGGTGTGTCCGGAGTCTGCAGCGAGGAGGAGGAGGTCGTTGGTGATCTTGACGAGGACGGTCTCTGTGCTGTGGTGTGGTCTGTAGGGTGACTGTAGTGGTTCATAGAGCTCATGGTTGGACAGATGTTGATGTAGCTGGGCGGCCACTGCTCTTTCCAGGGTTTCACTGAGGAAAGGAAGGTTGGAGATCGGCCTGTAGTTGTTCAGCTCCTCAGGGTCCAGACCAGGCTTCTTAAGGATGGGAGTTATGGAGGCAGTTTTGATCCGAGAGGGAACTATTCCAGAAGCCAGAGAGGAGTTGATGATGTCCGTAATGATGGGGCAGAGGGTGGGAAGACAGGCCTTGACCAGCACCGTGGGCATAGGGTCAAGGGAGCAGGTGGAGGCTTTAGCTCTGGGAACCAGCTTCGAGACCAGTGAAGCATCGACTGGGGAGAAGGAGGAGAGAGAGCATTGGGAGTGGAGGGCTGTGGCTGGGAGCATGTCATCCGGTGTCATGGATACGTGAGAAGGGGAGGGGCCAGGCGCCAGGAGTTGATGATGGATAGAATTTACCTTGGCTTGGAAAAAGTTGAGGAACTTTGAGCAGAGGTCAGGAGCATCGGCAGTGAGGGAGGGAGCAAGTGGGCGGAGAAGTCGGTGTATGGTTGAGAATAAAGATCTGGGTTGATTTTGTTGTGAGGCAATGAGGGTGGAGTAATAGGAGGTCTTGGTCTTGGAGAGTGCCTCCTTGTAGGACCTCACATGGTCAACAAAGGCCAGACTTTACTGACTTTTCATTCTTCATATTTAAGAACATATACTCAGAAAACAAGAAGTCTGTCAGATGAATGAACATACTGTATGTTTTCATAAACAGGCTGCTACATGTGTGTAAAGGTCACTATACATCATCCTACTTATCACTCTTATTATCAGACTGATGTCCTCCAAAGCCTGAGACAGAAAGGACAGATGGAGAGAGAGACAGCACATCACTGGGGTTATCAAGTGGGCTCCTCTCTTCACTGATGTTTCCTTTAGTCCGGCCCACGACACCTCAGAGAGTCCTCCATCGAGTCCTCCCGCTGTCAGCTCTATAAGATAAGATAAGATACTCATTTATTCGTCCCACAACGGGGAAATTCATGGAGTTACAGCAGCAAACAAGAAGGTGTACAGTACAAGAATTTAACTGTATATAGGAAAGAAATGTCCATCAAAGACGACAGCTTGGCCATAATTCTCCTGTCAGCCACCACCTCCACAGGGTCCAGGACTGAGCTGGCCTTCTTCACCAGTGTGTTCAGTCCCGCTCTCCTGTATCCTGTCCGCCCACAGCAGGTGAAATCCTTCCAATGTGGCGTTCATGTCCGGTGTTAGCTCTGTTAGCATGATGCTACTCTGCCAGTATTCCCTCTGGTGCTGGGTTAGCTCGTCCACCTTATCGTAGATAGATCTTACATTCCCCATAGCGGCGGGTGGAGGGACAGGTCCATGTCGTCTTTTCTTAGCTTGCACCTCAGTACCAGCACGCCATCCTTGACAAACACATGAAACCACAGAGGAAGCACGCGCGTGTGCAGGAACAGCTGAAGTGAATCAGCTTCATTAGAAAGAGAGAAACTGGTGTGAGTTAAAGCAGAGGAGATGGAGGCAGGGCGCCACCTAGCGGACAAACACAGAAACTGCACACAAGAAGCTGCAAAAGTTCCTCCCGGCTGCTTCAGTCACATTTCCTCTGGTCTCCAGAGATTTGAATGAACATTGATCGATTCATTGATTTGATTTGATGGAGATGATTTCAATCAACAGTTTCAGTGTAGAGCGTGAAACTGATGTGTTGCACGGAGAGTTTGTGTTTGAACATAAATCATCTGCTGGAATAATGTTCAGTCATTGAGTGTTAGAACAACTCTTTCCAGCTTTCTCACTGATCACCAGGCGGAGTTGAATACTTGATTCTGATTGGTCTAAACCCCTTGACAACGGTTATTAACTCCTATTAGCTCACACACATCCCATTAGATCAATACGCAGTGAGGAGATTTGGAACATTTCATCTCCACCTGTTGACACTGTGGCAAAAATATTTTCATGCTTAACAACATGGATGTTTTTTTAACATTTCATCTGATGCTGCAATCCAGGCCCGCTCACCCTGTCAGGTGTCATGAATGGAGAAACTGGAAGTGCAGATTTAAAATAAAAGGTTTTAATAAACAAAACTTACTAAAAACGTCAAAGAGTCAAATCCAGATAAAACACAGGAGAGACGAACAATGATCCAACACAGGACGGGGGAAACAGAGGAACTGAACACACTGAGTGATTAACACAGGTGTGGACACAGGACACAGGTGAGACTAATCAGGCTCATCAAAAAAGGAGGGAAACACACAAGGACAGGAAGTAACACTAAAGTGGAAACACAGGGAGCAAGAACTACAAAATAAAACAGGAAACACAAGAAAATACAACAAGAGACGAGGATCACTAAACACACAAGAGGGAGACGAAGGAGAACTAATACAGAACAAACACGGGGAGGAACCAAGGCATGAAACACAAGGACAACACTAAACTAAGCATCAAGTCATGACATCAGGATTCTAACTCACATAATCACCAACTCACTGAACATTATCCCTGACTGAAGAACTAAAGAACCAAACCAGACTCAGAGAAAACTTCACTTTAGTTTATTTGAAAAATCAAGACAAGAAAATGACTTTTTCATTCACACTGTTCATCAGTAACATGTCCCAGAATTCAACACTTCTCATATTTTCATATTTACAGATTCTATTTACAAAAACAATCC